>NW_005054888.1:40755-47425 GCF_000277835.1 Geospiza fortis
CAAGAAAGTTGTGTTAGAGACCCCCCGGCCCCAGGGGGTAGAGAAGTATAGAGAAGACAAAGACGTCCCGAAAGTGAGACTGTGCCCTTTTTAGAAAAGAGACAAAGCACCCTTAAAAAAGACAACCCTCGAAGCAGCTCTAGTCCATGTTTCATGTAGTGAGAGCACTAGACATGAAAAAGAAGTAGTCACCATAGCCCAAGAAAGACTTCTTCTCTTGATAGACTGAGAATTGAGTATTTACAGAGTGATGATAGACTGAGAGTTGAAATTTGAGAGATGTATTGAAAGAATCTAGTAAGAAGAAGAAGAAATGCTTTAGTGAAGTTTTCATTGTTCCTGTGTGTGTCTGTGTGTGTGTGTCCCTGTCTTTTGTAGTTTAGTTAATAAACTTTTTGTTCCTTCTATTCCCAAGCTAGAAGCCTGCTTTGCTTATTTCCTAGTCACATTTCACAGCAAACACCAAAGAAAATGTATTTTCATAGAGCACTAGTATTGTGCCAGTGTCAAACCATGACATTGATGTAGCAAATGGTTTCTAGGCAAACTGGTATTGCTGGTACTACTTTTAGATTAGGTTCCTAAACTTCAGGTAAGAGGAGGTGGTGGTTATGTACCCCTGAAGAATGTTGGAAACTGCTCAGTCATTTCAAGGTGGCCAGAAAATGGGTGTAGCAGTGGAGTGGACACTCTGTGAGTAGTAGCCTTAAGTCATGTATTGACTGGCACTTCAGTGGGAATGTCACATCGACACCAAGAGATTGTGTCATGACGTGTTGCATGACAGCAAATTGGACCAAAATTCTACTGATTTTAACCTAAGTGGACAGGCCACCTTCACTTAACCCAGCAAAGGGATGTAAGTCAATAATGTTTGAAAAGCAGCCCTGAAAAGTAGTCCCTTTAGTTTGTTAGACTGGCGCAAGTGTGCAAAGCTGTTGGAATCTAATTGCAGTCTGACACTTAAGCAGTCCGCATCACTGGGAGGCTTAATGGTTTAGATTGAGAGGTGGTGCATGTTTTTTCAGAGTAATGGCCCAATGAAGAGCAGCATTGACTGCCATGAATGCTGTTGTACCCTTCAAGAGAAATGGTCTAGGCTTAGCACTGTGTGAGAATTCTTAGTTCATTCTAACAGAACTTTCTTGGTTCTGTTGGTTTGATGTCCTGGCATGACTGTATGGCCTGGTACCCCAAATTGTCTGTTCTGCTTTACTGCCAGATATTGAGTTCTGTGCCTTTAAGACTGGTTCTGAGAGTGAAGGGGGGAGAAGAAGCCCGCAGTTTGTCTGCAGAAGCTTCACTTCCTCCCCCAGAATTCCTTTCTCTCGGTGTGTTGTCTGCAGCATGGATAGAGGGAGGACAGTTTTCCTTTGCTTTTTAAGCTAGTTTCTCATCTGTGAGCTGAGTCAAGAGAGTTTTTTCTGGGATGGTGGTGTTTTTCTTGGACTATTCAGCTCTGCCCTGGACCAAAAACCCAGAATAATACCAGGAGTTCATGCCTGTGGCCCACCGAGGCCTGGGACACTGCATTCCAGCGCCAGAGAGCCTGAGGGAGACTGAGCAAGAGCTGAGGCCATATCCGTGAAAGGAGTCTCTGATCTACAGAAGGACTCTTTCTGAATTTGCCATCTCTTCAGAGCAACGAGAAGTTACATTGTTTAATATTATTCCTTTTTTTCATGTTTGTGAGTATTTGGTTGTGAAATAAACAGGTTTTTTCCACTTTTCTCCAAAGAGATTATCTTCCAAACTGGTTGGGGGAGGGGCTGTTGGATTCTGCCCTTTAGAGGAAACATCCTTTGGGAAGTTTCCTTCCAAATCCATCCCAAACCAGGACAAATATTTTGGCGCCCAGCACGCGGCTTGAGAAAGTGGAAAAAAACCTGTACTGATTGCATTTTGGTTTCACTTACAATGTATTGGGATTAAGCACTCAGTACCCACCATGTTGCTTGAGTTTATAATGTCTCTCTGGGTCGAGGCCTCAATGTCTCTCTGGTCCCTAGGCCTGTTTGAGGTGTTAATACCTTTCTGGTCCCTAGGCTTGCTTCCCTATGCACAGATAGCTCCGGTATTTTCCCTGGCATGTAGCTTTTACAGTAGAAGGGCAGGGATTCGGGTTGCTATTTTGCTGGGCATGGTGATAATGATTTATAGGGAGTTTACAAAGATACTGGGGTTTGTTTGAAATATGCATAGTTTGTTGTTTCTTTGTCCTAGCACAGGCAGTCACTTGGTGATGTCCTCCAGCTAGCCCTCACCTCCTGGCCCGTGCCAAGAGTGGCTGGCCCCTATCCCCCCCCCGCGCCCCATTTTTCAAGAGGGTTTAATCTCCAAGAGAGGGCACAGAAAACCAACAAGCGACAAAGCTCCAACACGGTCACAGCAGCTTAAGAACAGGGGAGGGTACTAGGGGAGGATAACGAATAGTAGAACAGCAGGGGAGGAACGTAGGGTGGGGATGAGATTCTAAGTAGCCAATAGGATATAACATGGGAGGGGATCAAGCTTGGCACACCAATGGAACTTCGAGAGCACGGTGATAGACAAGGAAGGTTCTAGAGAAAGGGGTGGGGTTACATTTCATGAACAAGGGAAGAAGGCAGTACTTCCACGATTGGCAGGGAAGGGTCTGGAAATCAGGGAGGTGCAAGGGAGATTGACATGGGGACTGACATAAGATTATGCGGGAAAACAGTAGTAAACAACTTCAGGGCAAAACCATTGGGGAAACTGAACGGGGTACATGGAACAAACCACTATAAACTCACAATAAGGAACACCTTAAGATTACAACAGAAAAACAATCTACAACACTACCCTGTGTCCTAGTTTCAGTAGCATATTTTGGGAGTTTATTGCACTCAGTTTGTTAGAAGAGGAGCAAGGTGAGGGTTCCCAGCCTTTCTTTCCCTTCTCCTTTAAATCTGGTACGTTACCTTTTGAAAATATTCAGTTTCCCCTGAATGTTAAAGAGACCACTTTCTTGGTATTTTATCTTGTAAGCTTCCTCTATATGGTCTGCAGTTTGTCTAGAATGAGGGCTGATATGTCCAAAGGGGGTGATGAGACACCTGACCCAGGTGTGGACCCAGGTGTGGAAATTCCTGAGTGGTGTGGGGAAGTGGAGAAAATGGGCCAAACCCTGAAGGAATTTTCTGACCCCCTAGCCTGGGAATTTCCCCGTGAACAAATTCAGAACCCAGATGAGGTGGGGAAATATCTGGAAGAGAAGTGCCATGATTATTCTAATGAGAAAAAGCTCATTGCAATAAGCTGGGGCCAGGCATATCACATGCTGCTAGATACTGTAGGGCAGCAGACAGAGGCAGGGGACAGGGAGATAAATCAGCAGACACCCCAGTCACTCAGGCTGCAGCAGATACCCCGGTCATTCCGGTTGCAGCTAAACTAGACAGTGAGCCTAGGCCAACGGCAGTTGTTCCTACCACAGGAAAGAAGCACAAAAGCAAAACTAATCACCCAGTAGACGATGGCGATCTGGGGGAAGGACCCTCAAGGCCAGAAACTGTCTCAAAATCAGAAGTCACTATTGAGTCCTTGTCCCTGAAGGACCTTCATGGCCTAAGAAAGGATTACACTCAATGATCTGATGAATCTATAATTAGTTGGCTAGTCCGTCTTTGAGACTGTCTTGGTTTAAAATACAGGTGTCTGCTAGGGAAGGCAGAAAAAGCCTCCCTTGGAATGGAGAATGTAAACCCCCTCTCTCCAAATTATTAGAATAGTGAAATTAAGTGGCTCTCAGGCAAAGATATGGGAATAGGAATAACAGTTCTTTACTAGTATGTATAATAAAGCAAACAAACAACAACTACGGCATTAACAACAAACAGAACCAGGAACCCAGTGGCAGCCTTTCGGCTGCGGCACTTTCCCCTTAGGTGTAGTTACAGTCACAGCCGGCAGGGGAGCTGGCAGGCTCCCGGTGGGCAGGGCAGGTGCGGTGATCCCCACATGACTGCAGGGGGCACTCCTGCGCAGGCTCGGGGAGCACGTGGCAATGGAGGTTTTTGTTCAAAGACGGGAAGGGATGGAAGAGAGGCTTTGCTTCACAGACCCTTGGGGCAGCCAGCTCCATTGCCCCTAGCAGGGCTCTTGGACAGCAGCAAGCTGGGCTGGCAGGATGGCTTGGCAGGCAGGGGGTGAGGGGCTCCCAGCAGGGCAGGGAGAGCCGAGCTCAGGATCCTGGGCACCTCAGCAGATGGTGATAGATCTCTCTTTTAGTGAGGTAGGTGTTAATAAGGTCCCAGTTCAGTGGGTGTTCTCACGAGCAGAGGCTCAGCCCACAGCAGAAGAAAGCAGCTCTGGACTGGGCTCTGACAGCAGCAGTGAAACTCCCTTCCCAAAAAACCAAAGGAGTTTCCCCCTCCCTGCCATCAGTGCTTATTAGCAACTCAATGGGGAAAAAATTCCACAAATAACAAGGAAGGAACAGGAAAAAACAACAATCAAAAACCAAAACCCAACCCCCAATAGGGATGCTGTAGGCGAGGCTACAATTCTGGATGATCCTGAAGCGAGGCATTTGGGATCCCTGTCACATGACCCAGTTATCGACCAAGGAATGGTAAGGGGTTCTGACCCTCTCAGTCTCTGGATACAGATCTTGAGAAGTGTGAGGCAAAGTTATCTGTATGCAGATGATCTCTATATGCAGCAATCCCAGTGGAAGACCATAGAACAAGGGATTCAACGCTTGAGACAAATGGCGATGGCAGAGATTGTCTTCACAGAGGACCCAACAATGCCTAGGAATCCAGACTTGGTAACATGTACACCTGTGATGTCTATGAAAACTTGTACAATTTGGGCCACAAGAATATGCTTCTGCTTTAGCAATGATGAAGCAGGCTGATGGCGATGAGGCCGTGCTTGATATGGCGAAGAAGCTCCGAGCATATGCTGATGCTGTGCATCACCCATCACATGCACGAATCACAGCTTTGGAAACAGGTCTGTAGAAAATAGAAGATAAGATGGAGGAGAATCACAAGAAACTCAGAAATGAGAATAAAGCGGGCCTTCTCCAAATCTCGGCAGTACAGATCAGAGGCTCCATTACGAAATGCAGATGTCCCCCAGATAGGGAGAGAAGGTACACCCCACAAGGTGAGCTGGGCTTCTGAGTCAAGGGGCCAGCTGGAAATGTAATTAGGATAATTGAAAACTGCAGATGAGTTGAGGGGACAGCTGGGAATGTAATTAGGATAATAGAAGATTGCATATTTTAGTTAAGATTTTAAAATTAGTTAAGAAGCTAAATTAGTAATATAGCTAGCAGGAATCACATACTCTGGTTAAAGTGTAACAAAGATATCAGGAAAGTAAAGCTAGGAGTGACAGGGATAGATGCAGCAATTGTGAAGGAGCAGACACCATAGAAATACCTGACCTTAAGAATAATTGAACAGTTAGGAGACGCTTGGACAATGACCAGCAGGTCAAAAGGTCCTGCCAACTGGCCATAGGTGAAGAGTTCACCATGAGGAAGATGGCTTTCTTCCTCCCATATGCCCACTCCCTTATTTCAAAATCCTACCGACCCAATTAAGAGAACACACTTCCCTGGGTGTACGTTGTCAAGGGGATTGGACATGTCATCATCATACCTGGCAGTTTGGCTATGGGCAGCTGGAGCTGCTTCGTTTCTGGTGGAACTTCCTCTCTGAGTCTTGCCCTCTTTCAATTCACACACCCGTTGTGCCAGAGCAGCAGTGGGTCTTCCCCTATTATGCATCCTTAGAAACTGTGTGAATATGTAAAACCTTTCCTGTATAAATAGAGAGCAGGAGTTGGCAACTCCCTCTGCTTGTCTTTGGAAAATATTGCGCTGTAATAAATATGCTTCTTTTCAACTTTAATTACCTGGAGAGTTGTTCTGTCCGTGCTTTTGTTATTCCTGCGTGATTGTGAGGAAAACATGAGGAGATGACATGGAAGACCAATTTTTTCCCAAATCAGGAAAAGGAAAGGGTGAAGACATGTAGAGACAAAAACATAGGACTCTGAGGTCAGTGGAGTCACATTCTAGATGGGAGGGGATTGAGGAGATGCCGTAGTCCTGGACTGAAATTCTATTTGTAAGGTTATGGAGAAGATATAATTGATACATCAGACCCTTTTCCCTGAAACTCATGGAAATGCAGTGGGGAGGATGTAGCGTTCTAACACAACTGTGAGCCAAGGCCCCAGTACTGAAGCAAGTAGATGTTGCTGTAATCCAATGAGAAACTTGAACAGAGAAAGATGAGAGAGATGAGAAACTTTGCCCCCGTGATTGTAATAGAAAACCTCTGTTCCCAGAGATAGATGATGAGATCTTTTTTTTATGCTAGAACAGCTCATCCTTAAAATAGCACCCCGATAATTTGACATGGCCCATGAACGCAGCTGTGGGAAGGCTGTAAAAGATGGGAAGGATTTCACGCTTGCAGCTTTACGGGCAGCTGTTATTAATGGAATATAAAAGCCATGAGAGAACTGTTTCTTGTGGAAAAGTCTCCATGGCATAGCAAGAGAGACTCCTCTCCCTAAATGGACTGAAGAAAGACTATTTTAGAGGAAGTAAACTGACTGAAAGTCTCAGGTTTTGTCTCTATGTTGTCAGTGGGAAAGGAAAGAGGGTGTGGGGGGAGGAGAAGTG
>NW_005054889.1:0-3465 GCF_000277835.1 Geospiza fortis
CATCTTGCATGCAATCTTCAACAGAGTCAAGGCTCTTTACTCCCCAGCTGGGGGTCGCCCAGCCACAATATATCAGCAGTATTTACAAGGTGCAGAAAAACATCAGGCATCCACAGAAGTATTCTGGTAACATATACACTATCTGCTATAATATTAAAAGGTGAGTTAGTAAAAAGATGAAACACCTCCACTGCAGCTCTGAGTTCGACTACTCGCGCAGAGCCAGCCTGTGTAACAACATGATCCTTCCACTCAACTCCATCCTGCCAAGTCACCACAGCTTTGTGAGTTTTTCCTGATCCATCTATAAACAGTTATGGTATTAGGGATTTGGGCTGAGGCAACAAAGGAGTTAATGCCATTAAGAGTTCAAAGCCTGATGGAGTTTGTGAGATGGTAAATGAAATTAATTTTTCCCTAAGAAATCAGCAAAAGAGACAGCACAAGCTACTGTCTCATAGTAAAAAAATCAAATTTGTGCCTCTGTTAAGGAATGAAAATATCAGGATTTCACCCTAATATTTGACTGGCGTGTTGTCTGCCTCTGGTAACAGCTTCAAATTTCTAAACAAGTGGTTATTGTTCACGTAGAAGTATGGAGGAGGAATACCCATTCTAAAAAATAAACATCTTTGCCATCTGTGACTACCTGACCAAGAATGGCAAAAGGCTGAAAAGTGTTATTAATTACAAAAAGAGTAATGGGTAAATCTTCAACATAAAAGAACTGCATTACATGAGCTAATTTTGTCAGCAATTATCTCAAGGTCAAGATATGCCTCCTTTGTGAGTGTTCATGCAGACAGCAGATCAGCATCACCTTTCAGCAATTTGAACAGAGGGCTCATTTCTTCATTTGTGTTGCCGAGCATCGGCCTAAGTCAATTTATTGTGCCCAACAACTTTTGCAAATCATGTAATGCTTTAACAGAAGGCACCAATTTCAGGCAATGTGGGCCTATAGATTTCTCACTTATATACCATTCGAGGTATTTCCAAGGTGCCATTATTTGTAGTTTTTCAGGAGCGATTTTTAAGCCACAAGATTCCAGCCTTGAAATCATATGTGAAAGGATGGTGTCAAGCTCAGCTTGATGTTGTGAAGCAATTAAAATGTCATCCATATAGTGGTATATCAAAGCATTGCAAAACTTCTGTCTGGTCGGTTCCAAGGCATTGGCTACAAAAATCTGGCAAATTGTTGGACTAGTTTTCATACCTTAGGGCAAAACAACCCAATGATATATTTTGATAGGTGCCTCACAGCTTACGCTGGATAAAGAGAATGTAAAGTGATAACAATCCTCTGGATGTAATGCAATTGTAAAAAACCAATCTTTAAGATCAGTCACGATTGGCCAGTCCCAGGGAATCATTGAAGGAGTTGGTAGCCCTGGTTGTAAGGCACCCATTGGTTCTATTACCCGATTTATTGCTCTCAGATCTTGCCACTTCCCTGATTTTTTTGGTATCACAAATATGGGGGTGTTCCACAGAGATGTGGACGGTACAGTGTGTCCTAATTTTAATTGCTCATCAACAAATTTTTCAGCTTGTGTCAATTTTTCCCTTTTCAATGGCCACTGATTGACCCAAAGAGGGGTGTCTGTCTTCCACCATAGTTTGAGCAGGGGATTTACATCAGTGACCTATTTGTTAAATTTGCTGCATTCACCGCAAGAGTAATATTCCATTGAAAAAGCAGTTCACAACCCCACAGTGTAAATTGACTAGGCAAAACAAATGGTTATAAAGTTGCTCGGGGTCCATTTGGTCCTGTGACTGTAAGAATAAGTGCACTGTTTAGGGGCTTTATGGACCCAATGCCTTCCACTAAGGCATCTGCTGTTTTAGGAGGCTATTGTGGGGGCCATGAAGATGCTGAAATGATGGAAACATCTGCACTGGTGTCAAGTAATCCTGTAAAGGATTTGTCATTTAATTGTAAAGTTAGTAAGGGCTTTTCACTTTTAATTTGTTGGAGCCAGTGAACGTGGATGACATTGGTGCTGCTGAACCCACTTGCCCCTCAGACTGCATCTTTCACTGCCAGAACAAAAAAAGGAAACAATAGCAACTGTGTAATTTTTTCAGTTTTTGAGATAAAACAAGGTGAGGTGTTAGTTGAAGCCATCACTTTAATTTCCCCTAAATAGTCTGAATCAATTACACCAACATGTATTATGAGATCGCTCTTTGTGGTGGATGATCTACCAGTTAAAAGTCCAAACAATCCTTCTGGTAAAGGTCCATAAACCCCTGTATTTAGCACATGAATAGTCAAATCTGTAATTAGGGCATCATCTGAGAGTGGTAAGTCCAAACCTGCACTCCCACAGGTATTGGTGAAGAGGGAGGAGATTGAGACTCCTGGGTTCAGATTGCAAAGACCCTGTTGGTCTGAGGAGCATCGGGTCCCACACCCTCCCTTCCCATTTTCCTGATGAGGGGTGAGAGGGTTACTGTCTTTAACAAATTTTGACCTACAAGCTGCACTCCAGTGATACTTTTTTTACATCAGGGACATGGGGAAGGGGGGATGTCAGGGCAGAAGCTGTCCTTTCCCTTCCTTCAAGCAGGACAATTTCTCTGTAAATGCATTTTTTGTTGGCAATTAACACAGCCTGTTTTCTCATATGTATTAGAGGCTTGCTGTAAGGCTGCAGCTTAAACAGATACTCAGTGCTCCTCTGTTCCCACATTCTGACAGGCTTTGATGTTCATTCCTTACAGAGAGCAGTGCTTTCTGACAATCTGCATTAGCATTTTTAAAGGCTAGTTGTAATAACAGTATAGTGGCTGCTTCTTAATTTTCTATGTGCCTACTAATGACTGTCTGCAACCTACCAATGAATGTAACATGATTCCTGAGGGCCTTGCTGAAGGGATGCAAAGGAAGAGTCCTTTCATCTGATCTCTGGGACTCTTAAGAGCTTTTAGAGCTAGCTCAGAGCTCTGCTGTAGTATTGCACAAGACACATTAGCTTGGACTGTGGGGGCAGAATATGCACCTTGTCCCAACAGTTAATCGAGACCACCTGCTTCTAAATTGGCAATATTATCCATAGTTTGTACAGTAGCAAGATCTTTCCATTCTGCCAGCCACACTGTATGTGGTGCTGAAGTTAGTATAAGTTTAAAAAGCATTTGCCAATTGTTAGGAGCCATAGTGTATCCTCAGTCAATAGAGTCATTCAATCCCATAGTATATTGCATTTGCAGGCCATAATCTCAGACAGTGTTACGAGCTTCTTTTATTAATTCAAATGGAGGTTGTACATACTGAGCGGCTTTCTTAGGCTGAAAATTGATAGGTGTTTCAGTTTGAAAAGACAGGTGTCTCCTAAGGAAGTGTGTAGTGGTTTTGGTTTGCTAATTTGAGATTTTACCAATTTTGAGATTTCCTGGCTAATGTACCAATGAGTGTGGCAGGTTCGGTGCTGGCCAATCCCCAGTGCACTCACT
>NW_005054889.1:3550-5879 GCF_000277835.1 Geospiza fortis
AATAGTCTTTCTTCAGTTCACTTAGGGAGAGAAGTCCCTCTTGTTAAGGTTATGGAGACTTCTCCACAAGAGGAAAAAAACCAGTTTTCTCATGGTTCTTAATTTCATCACAAATAACAGCCACCCAGGGAACCCTGCCATCGTGAAGTCCTTCCCATTACTACAAGCCTTCCCACATCTTGTCGATGGGCCATGTCAACTCATGGGGTATTGTTTTAAAGATGAGCTGTTCAAAGGCAAAAGTGCTCATTATCTATTTCTAAAATCATCTTCATCCCTGGGAACAGAGATCTTCTTCTCCTAGGGGCACAGGACTACTCTTCTTTCTTTCTCTGTTCAAACTTCTCATAGGACCACAGCTACTTTAACATCTGCTTACTTTAGCATGGAGGCCTTTGCTCGCTATCAATTTGAACCCTTAATCTCCCCAGTTTCATGTGTTATAGGGAAAAAGAGTCTTTTCTCCATAGCTTACAAGAGAATTTTAGTTCTAAAATCAAGGTATCTTCTCATCCTTCTTCCTCACTGACCATGATGTCTTCATGTTGTTCCTTTACATGCTTGCATCTTGTTCCTTTCTCTCTCTCTAGGGAGGACTGAAGCACTGAAAGAGTTAACATCTCACCCAGGGCCTGCATATAGTAAACCTGACCCAGGTTGGGCTGGGTGCTACAGACAGCGGGAACTGCGGCTGGGGGGTGGCTAGGATCTAATCAGCCAGGCCAGAACTCAGCAGCAGCATGCTGGGAGGGGTGAGGGTGGGTGTGTGGGTGTGTGTGTGGCTTCTCCTTCCCCCTGCCCAGTCTGCCCGGTGGTTGAGGTGGTTGAATAGCAGCAAGATGTTAGAAATTGCAGCTATGGCCTGACCCACGGCACTCCCTCCCCTGCCTGGTAGCCAATGGGGGGGCTGGTGGGCACCCTGGGGGAAGGGGCCCGGCCTGGCCGAGACAGGGGGCCGGGGCATGCTACCTCTTTGCCAGCCAGAAGAGAAACAGGAAGGTCCCGGGTTTCTTTCATCTTTAATATGTGTTTTTCACAGAGGCATGTACAGCATTCTATTGGCTAAAAGCTTTGCATCACTTCCATAAATGTCTCCCATGCAAAACCAGGACACTGGGCCAAAGCCTTGAGCTCCTCTTGTTTGTTCCTCATGCTGCGATCATTGGTATAGAAACATTTCAAGTGTGGTTCACTGTAGCAAACACCTTGTGAAGCAGATTGAAGAATTCCATTAGTGCTTGTTTCCTCAAGTTTTGGTACAGTTGGGTAATAGCAACATCATCTTTTAAAGACCTCTCAAGGGGAAAGACATTACATAAGTAAATGATTGGCCAGATGCTTAACTGCAATGAGATGCCTCTCCACTGCTTCACCCCAAAGGCTTATTTGGCAACAGAGAAAGGAGAAAGGTCATGAGCAGCTTCTGTGCTGGTTTGCCTCGCCTGCCCAAACTACTCCTTAGATACACATAAGAGCAGGAGAAATCCACCTGTAACACCCCAAATGGAAGCTGGTCAGAGCAGGAAACTGGACTTAAGTTGTCAGGAGAATGAGATGAAATCACAGTGGGCCTATATGGCTTTTTACTACTTTTTATTTCAGTGTAAATTTGACAGATTTCTGGCAGAGAAGTCCAGAAACATGAAATCTAAAGGGAAAGAAAGAGGAAGTTCCTGGGTTTCTTTCATCTTTAACATGTGTCTTTCACAGAGGCATGTTCAGCTTCTCAGTGGTTCAACAGACTGTCAGTTACACACAAAGCTTTTGCATCACTTCCCTAAACTCCTCTCATGTCAAACTATGACAGGAAGGCAGGAGCTTCTCTTTGATTTGCGGAAAGAAAAAACTCCACAACTTTGTAAAAGTTGTAAAGTCGGTATGCTTATTACAGCGCTGGATGCTGGACGCATGTAGGGATTGCTCCCCTTAAAAGACATGCATACCTCTGGGAACTCCAGATCCTTTTTTATCTCCCTTAGTAATCCATATATATGGAATTTCACAATAGGTTCATACATATTCATTTTACTGATTTCACCTTACACTTGCAGCTAGTTACACTTGCAGCTAGTTACCCTTGCAGCTAGTTTTTCATCAGAAAGTACAGAAAGAACTCCTGGGTCACTCTGCTCTGTCTCCTGCAGTCTCTCTGTCTGTTTCAAAGTTCAAGGCCCCCCCCTTATCTCTGTCCTTCGGCTGAAGCAGTTTCTCTGAGCATAGGTTTTTTTTATGAGAACAGGCAGTCAGACCAAACAGCTATGTTTGCAAGCTACAGACTTAATTCAAAGATGTACATTTTACCTAAATCAAAATGGATTTCTACTCTGGA
>NW_005054889.1:6685-18086 GCF_000277835.1 Geospiza fortis
TAGGGTTGCCTGCGGGTGGGAGCTGCCTGGGAGCCCAGGCAGTCTGTGCTGAACAAGACTGCACTATCCTTACCTGCGTCAGCCAGCTGGGGATACCCCGAAACCCGGCTGAGGTGCGCATTATTGATATAATTTTATCAGTTATGTAGTGAGACTTAATGGTTCATTAACAGAAGATATTTATCTGGAGGGAGGATTGGTTGTGGAAGAGATAAAGTAAACTGCTTAATTAACAGAAGATAACTGCTCCACCTCTAACAGATGGGAAATAGAATAAACACCCCTAAACCATATCTTACAACCCAGGAAAATAGGCATGGCTAGGAACATGGAAACATCTCCCCTTTTTAGGGCTTCTTCCCTGCATTTCTCCATAAATGTCAGGGGTGAATGAGATTGCAGCAGTAAATCAGATAGAGGGGTAGTGAAGGGGGAGATATAAGAATTAGCTAATACTTGAGCTGTAGCAGAAGCACAGCAGCCAAATTTCTTATGGGAGTAAAAGGATGATAAAGATCAGGCTTTTACTCAGGATCAATAGGGCCAGGATCAAAAGGATTGCCAGGCTCCTGGGAATACCTGTCTCCCAATTCATTGGGCACTTCTGCATGAACATTGCTAAGACTTGAAGGAGTCTCCAAAATTAAAGTATCTGTGACAGGGTGCTCACAAACTTGCTCAGCAGGCTGCAATATTTTTAAAGCAGTATACACAGTTTTCCATGTAACTAACATAGCGTCAGTGATCGGTAGGCCTTGTTTTTCCTGTATCTCCAACTCAGCTGCCACCTTTTCTCACACTTTAGCGTTGTAGGAACCGTGGAGAGGAATGTATTAAAATTACTATTCAGCCATATTAATAAAGCAGCTGACTTAACTGTCGGGGTTTTAAATCCCTGCTCTTTTTTTTTAATTCTATGTAAAATTTCTAAATAAAGCTTCTCCTCTTGGGACATGGAGTATCCCATAGTTCCGTGTTCACAGTCTCACCTGTTCAGTGTGTAGAGACAAGGGTTGGGGATCCCCTGCCACACAGCTCAGTTCGAATGTGGTGTTGCTACCAGAGTCCCTTCACTGTTTGTGTCCCTTCATTATTTGTTTCCCTTGTTTGGGCACCATTTGTAGCAATTGAAAATAACAGACCACCACTTTGTCATCAAGCAGGATTGTCTTTATTAAATAGACTTGAGTATTTATATGTTTCTTCTGTGTACAAGTTTTAGGATCAACTACACAGTCAGCCGGTAGGAGAGAGAGAGAGAGCAACCACACAAAACCAAGAAGAGTAGAGATGATGTTCCTAGCTCTCATCATTCATGCCACACCCATTCATGGCCCAGTTTTCTGGGCTGTATGTCAAAGCACAGGTATTTATGGCTGGACTTGATCCTTTGGTATGAGCTTTCCCATGGAAGAAGAGCTGTTAATCAAGGTCAGGATAGCTCAAGCAGGCTGCTGCTTCTACAACATATACATATAAATATACACAAGCACAGGTATCATTTCCATAGTCAATGGCTGTCCCTCCAAGATGTCTGTTGAGTTCATTTACTCCATGACTATGGGTTCCATCTGCCCTAGATGTCTTCCAGGGCAGGAGGGCTGGTGTGCTGTTAAGTGGTTGCAAGCTGTATCAGGAGCTCACAGTTTGTGTATCTGAAGCAGTCCATCCTCATTGACTATGGGAGTTGTGACATACACTGGCAATATCATTCAGCAACCAATATACAATTCAACATTATGGACTGTTCTCACCCAAAATCAAATCCCCTTGAGGTACACATTGTGTTTCTCTGTCCTTCTGCATTACCCACCAAGTGCACCCACGTTCTTGAGAAAAAACAGTCCCACAGATGGGTTTGTTTTTGCTCGAGGCAGGACTAATGCAAACTGTCTTCCCTAAGACATTTCTCATAATGCACCACAGGGTCTTTATCTCCTTCTACCATGCATGAAAGCTTTGGTTGGACAGAACCAGCTTGATTAGTAGATATTGGAATATTATCCCAATATTACTGGGTGGAACGTGCCTGGGCTCGTCTGACCCTTGCTGCTTGACCAGAGGCGGCAGCTGTGGTGTTTCACCTCAGAGACACCCCTGGCTAGCTGTATGTTGCAGCTGGCACTTGGGAAAGTCCAGACAAGCAGGAACTCAGGCTTTACCTCTGATGGAAAGGCTTTAGGCAAGGTGAAGGAAAAAAGGAGACGGATCCGGCTAGAGGGTCTTAATCCAGAGTTTATTCCTGGGCACGCAGGCCTCTGAATGTTGCGACAGCTCCAACCGAACACCGACCGCATGGTCTCAGTGTCCTTTTAAGCGAGGGGGGAGGGGGAGGAAAGGGGCAGGTATGGCACCAACCAGATAGGAGAGGGGAAGGCTCAGGGGACAAATGACACCTGGATGGTCCAATTGTCCCCAGGGCTGAGAGGCATCTTTTGAACTTCGCCAATCAGACAATGGCCTTGCTGGCCTACTGAGATTGATGGACATCACTTAGCAAGGGGGCAAGGGGAGGGGAAGGGAGAAGGTATTGCCACACCTGGGAAAGGACTGGGATAGCTAAAACAGGAAATTGCATCACACTGCAACAGGTAGAGTGGCTAGTGTTAACAAAACAGATGGCCTTCACTAAATATGGATCCCAGTGTTTGAAGGTTCCACCACCCATTGCTTTCAATGTGTTTCCCAGTCTGTTTTACCATTCAATTTTCCCAGATGCTGGTGCATGATAGGGAACATGATAAACCCACTCACTACTATGCTCTCTGGCCCAGGTGTCTATGAGGCTATTTTGAAATGAATCCCATTGTCAGACTCAGTTCATTCTGGAGTGCCATTGTTGCCTAGAATCAGAAGGAAAACTTTCCAGACGATATTGGAATTGATACCATAAGGAGTAGTCTTTTAATGAAAGCTTTCAGGTGCTCAAAATATGCCTATGTGCACATGCAGCATTGAATTTTTACAATTTTAATAAGTTTAACCAATTAGTTAAACCATCATCCCCCATACTACAGGGGCTTTACCCACTTGGCCTGCTTGATCACAGCATGTTTCACAGTTATGGAACACCTGGGAGATAGCATCCATGGCTAAATCTACCCCTTGATCACAAGCCCATCTGTATGTTGTATCTCTTCCCTGATGACCTGAGGCGTCATGGGCCCACTGAGGCAGAAATAATTCATCCTTATGCTGCCAGTCCAGATCCACTTGTGACACTGTAGCAGACCCCATAGAATTGTCTAAGGCCCTGTGGAGGGCTGAGACTTAACAGTAGGAATTGCTGAGTCATGATGAGATAGCAAAATAAGCTCCTGTCTTCTGCCTCTCGGACTCTAGCTTATCTCTGTAACCCCATAGGTCACTTTCCATTAACCCTTACTATTGGACAATTTTGGATCCCTCTGTACCCTATAAAAAGGGGCTGTTTTAGCCCATTCGGGAGAAGAAGAGCCGTCGCTGGAACCCTTCACAGACCCCTCAATAAAACCATCGCTGTGGAACCACCAGGACTTCTCCTTCTCCCCTCTCTCGTCTGCTTCTCCCCCCAGTCCACTGGTGCCTTAGCAAGCAAGAGCTGAAAATCCTAAGAGAGCTGATAATCACTAAAGAGCTGAAATCCACTAAGCTTGCCTAAGGTAGCCGCGGCTTAGAGCGGCCTGGGTATTCGGACACTCTGTCTCCAAGAGGGACTGAGCTATCCAGATAGGACTGCCTTACTCAGGGGCAAAGCCTGCTCTGGGGCAGGGGGGACTTTATGACACTTTAATCTTGGCAGCCCAATCCACCTGTCTACTGTTACCATGTTCTTTAGTAGCCTGACTCTTGGGTACCTGTGCATCTATATGATGTACTTTTACAGCCAACTTCTCTACCCTGGGCAGTGATGTCTTCCCACAATTCAGCAGCCCAGATGGGTTTCCCTCTCTGCTGCCAATTGGCCTTCTTCCATTGGTCTAGCCACCCCCACAGAGCATTTGCTACCATCCATGAGTCAGTGTAGAGTTAGAACACTTGCCATTTCTCTTGTTCAGTGATATTTAAAGCCAGCTGGAGGGCTTTCAGGTCTGCAATCTGATTTGATCCACCTTGACCCTCAATAGCTTCTGTGACTCATTGGGTAGAACTCCATACAGCAGCTTTCCATTTTCTGTTTGTCCCTACAATATGGCAGAAACCATCAGTGAAGAGAGCACATCATTTTCCATTTTCGATATGGCGGGGCCTCCTCAACACATCACCTTTTCCTCCTCCTCTTCTGATGATAATCAAAAATTTTCACCTTCAGGACAGTTTGTGATGACTTCCAAGATCCCTGGACGATTGGAGCTTCCTATTCAAGTTGCCTGTGTGATCAAAGCAACTCACTTACTCCATGTGGCATCAGTGGCATGATGTATGGAAGGGTCTTCCCCTTTGAACATCCAGCCCAGCACTGGCCATCTTCCAGGAGGAGCTGTGCTTTGGTGCCAATCACTTCTGAAGCAGCTCAAACCCCTTCATAAGATGGCAGTATCTCTTTTTCAGTTGGCATGTAACAGGCCTCAGATCCTTTGTACCCCCAACTCCATAACCCCAGGGGTTGTCCCTGAGTGTCCCCAGGTACTTTTTGCCAGAGGCTCCAGGAAGGACAATTCTCCCCAACTGCAGTGTAGAGCACATTTTTCACATCTTGTCCTGTCCTGACTGGCCCAAGGGCTACTGCATGAACAATCTTCTGTTTAATTTGTTCCAAAACTTGTTGTTGTTCAGGACCTCACTTGAAATCATTCTTTTTCCATGTCACATGATAGAGAGGGCTTACAGTCTGACTGTACTCTGGAATATGAATCCTCCAAAAACTCAAAAGGACAAGGAAAGCCTGTGTTTCCTTCTTGTTGGTCAATGGGGACACAGCTGCTATTTTGTTGATCACGTCCATTGGAATCTGATTACATCCAGCTTGCCATCTTACCTTACTTTGTTTTATGGCAAAACCGAACTTCAGGAGGATCTGGATTATCTTCTCCCCTTTCTCAAAAACTTCCTCTGCTGTGTTCCCCCCTACGATGATGGCATCAATGTATGCCAAGTGTTCTGGAGCCTTACCCTTTTCCAGTACGGTCTAGATTAGTCCATGGGAAATGGTGGGACTGTGTTTCCACTCCTGGGGAAGTTGGTTCCAGGTGTACTGCACACTCCTCCAGGTAAAAGCAAACTGGCCTGCACTCTGCTGCTAAATGGATGGAGAAAAACACATTAGCAATGTCGATGGTGTTACCACTTTGCTGCCTTGTACTCCAATTCATGCTGAAGTTCCAGCGTGTCTGGCGCAGCAGCACTCAGTTTTTGTGTGACTTTGTGTCCTAGGGTGACGTTATGATGCTTGTATCCCCATTCATATGTTCTGTTTCTGCGGGATATTATGTTCTGTGCCTTTAAGACTGGCTTTGAAGAGTGGAAGTTTTGTTTGGGTTTTTCTTATCAGGGACACAGAGACGGACAGTACTTAGTGCTGCTTTGGCTTTTTTTTGCTTTGCTCTCTTGCTCCTGCTTCGCTTCTGCTTGCTTTTTTGCTTCTGCTCATTAGCTAGTTTAGCTAAACAGTCCAGATTTCTTCCTGGACTGTTTTCTCCTCTCCTTTTTTGACCATCTCAAACCTGCTCCGGAGTGGGACCTTGGAACACTGAGAATCTACACCCTGTGGCTGCAGCAGCTGCCCCAGCGCGAACGGGTTGGGGGGAGGGGCCCCCTTTGGAAATTTTCTACCAAATTTGCCCTAAACCAGGACACTTTGTTCAGGTCACGGCAGTCTACTGCCAGTCTTCACTCTCCATTGGATTTAGCACTGGCCATATAGGACTATTAAATTGTGAGTGAGTCTTGCTGGTCACTCCCTGGTTCTTCGGTTCACAAATAATCTCATTGATTAGGGTCATGGAGTCCTGGTTGGTGTGGTATTGTCAACAGTGCAATGTTGTGGCAGCATTCAATAACTGTTATTCTTCAACCCTCAGCAGTCCCACAGCAGAAGGGCCCTCTGAGAGACCAGTCAAGGTATTCAACTGTCTAATTTCCTCTGTCTCCACAGCTGCTATCCCAAAAGCCCAGAGATGCCCTTTTGGGTCCTTGAAATACCCTCTCCTGAGGTAATCTATGCCAAGGATACACGGGGTCTCTGAGCCAGTCACAATGTGGTGTTTTTATCATTTGCTGCCAGTCAGGCTCACTTCAGCTTCTAGTACAGTCAGCTGTTGGGATTCCCCTGTCACCCCAGAAACAGAGATGGCTTCTGCCCTGTCCTGGGTTAGGCCAATACATATCTTGATGGCGTCAGGGAACATTGTGTGCCAGTGCCAAATAAAGCCTTGTATTCTTGTGGATCTGATGTGCCAGGCCAGCGGATCTGATATAAGGGCTGGCTTCTCGAGCCAGGTCTTATAAGCTCTTGGAGATTTATATCACACCTGAGACAGCTCAGCCACCTCAGATGGCATAAAATCAGCAGGATGGCTTCTGTGGCAGTGTTGGAAACAGAAAAGTTTTAATAAAAGGCAAAATAACAAAGCTCTTTACAGAGAAAACCCAAGCCAGGGCAAGAGGTTCTTGCTCCTGGTAAAACACCTCACAAAAGCGATTTGTTTATTTGTTCTCTTCTTTTTCTAGTAAATTGCTTAGGTGGGACTTTTTGGCTTCTGTCCAATTGGCTATCCTTAAGTTTGAGGTGAAGTCCCCAAGGTCCTATGAGGTGTCTTTTTACCTAATTGAGGAGAGAAACTTCTGGGCTTTTTTCCTTTTTTAGGAGACAAAGGATAATTTTGTCACTCCATCAACAAGGGGCACATTCCTACACCGATCCACACAGTCCAATAGATCAGATTGTCCCTTTCCTCTACCTGGCTGGAGGCAGGGTCCTTCTAGTCCTGGTCATAGTACTCACTGCTTGCTTACTTGTAAATAAGACCCAGAGGTCCCTTCAAGAGGATCAGATGTAACATCAGCCCTCCTATTCTGTCTGAGGACTTGCCCACTGGAAACTGGAGTTGCATTTATTCTTGAAGAACTTCCTTTAGCGGTTGTCTTTCCTTTCAATTCACATATCTGCTGCTAGGGCAGAGGTGGGTTTTCCATCCCACTTCTTGGTATCCTCTCTGTGGTCATGAAGGTAAAATTACAGGTTACCTCATGGTTTGTACCCTCTCTTGAGCAGGGGGGGTGCTTGATCCCAACAGCAGAGAGTCTGATCTCTACTGGTGGGGCATGGGACATTTCCTCTTCAACTTGCTCGAAACTTTCAAATTTGTCTGCAGTCCTGGACAGTTGAGGAGCAGGTTGGTAAGCAGAAAAAAAGATGATCTTCATATGGCTGGAGTCAGGTAGTCACCTGAAGCACTGTTTATTCTCCTTCTTTCCATGACATCGATGCCAATGAATTGGCGTATTGCAATGGCATGCTCTGTAGGAACTTCTGCCACATGATTTGTGTATACTGGACCTCATCTGAATCTATAGGGGACTGCTCCTTTGAATCCTTATAGAGTACCTCCAGCCCAGCTAATTATCTCAGGTACTGGATACCTTTCTTTGTGGTATTCCCCCTGCTTGGGAGCACTATTAGATCATATTTGAGGAAATACCTTTCTCTCACACTTGACAGAATTTGCCTCGATAAGCTGAGAGTTTTTATCTTCTTATCAATCCCCTTGTCAATGCCCGCATCCTGGGACAGAGATCCCAGTTGCTTGGCTTCACTACCATCTAGTTTCATATCATGGGCCACAATATCCCAGTCTTGGAGCAGCCAGTTCAGTAGGGACCCATCTGTTGGAATGTTGGGGGACACAAGACAGATGATGGACTTTGGACCTGGTTAACATAAGAGATTTGATAAGAGGATGCCTTGGCAAAAGCAAACAGAACTTTCAAAATTAGACCTAGATTGCAAAAACATTAAATCAAACGGGTTTACCGGAAAAAGAAAATCCTATTAAACTCTGCAAGCAAGAGATGTTGTTATATGCATAAGTTTGTGTATGTGATTTTGACCTAATCGTTGTAGTACACATTACTCGTCTCCCTGAAATAGTATATAAGCGTTTGTATCCCACAATAAAATTGGATCCTGATCACCGAGTCAGTCTCCCCATCTCTCTCCATTGCCGACACCCATCTGGATCATCTTTTCACCTGTCACATAGCTCACCCAGGGATAGGGATTGGGTGATTATCTCTGACCCTGCCTCCTCCTGTTCTGAGGGCCCTGCTTCCTCTTCATTCCTCACCAATTGAACTGATTTGGTCTTGGATTTCTTCTACTGTATAGGGATGACTGCTGCCGTCACAGGTTGTTCCTCTGGTTCAGCTGCAGTTTGAGTGGTCATGGTGCCTGTTGATCTGTTTTCCTCCTCCTTCCCCTGAGGGTGCTTTCTAGTGATGAGCAGTGTCCTATAAATAGGAGCCAGGGCTCAATACATTGTAATAATTGTAAATATTCTGTCACTTTATCAGGGTCCTGTCATTGTTCAGGGGTGAACTTCCAACCCATTGAAGCAGAGAATTTCTTCAAAAACTGGCTCATTTTCTCTCACCTTCCACACCACTTGTGACAATCAAGCTTTGGGGCAGATGCCTGAATGACTTTCCCAAAAATCTCTGTCCTGACTCTAAAAATGGTATGGACTGCTGCGGTCGTGCATTCCCCCTTAACTCCTTTCCAGGCTGCAGAGTGATCTGAGAAAATGCTTTATAGGCCTCATCCTTGAAAACACCATCTGGGCTCAGCTCTTTCTGAGCTTATCAAAAAACACTGCTCTCAGGAACTCCTAACAAGCTTCTGTTCTCCTCATGACCAGCCTTGGAAAATATTTCTCTGGTCTGAATGGCATAACATTCCTGTTCTCTCACTTTCAAAGAAAGTGCCAACCCAAACTGTGGCCTGGATGAAACATTGTTATGACTAGAGCTCACTCTCTTGTGACCCTATAAACAGCAGTCCAAAAGGGGGCCCATTGAGCTCTCCTGGACCACAGTGGGCCTGTGACCAGCAATCTCCCTCTGAGTGGGATGCTTGTGAGAGCCAGCAAACCCTCAGGTTTGTACAGCCGGAGGATCGCCGAAACACAATGTGTCTTGGGCCAATATCCTCACTCCTCGAAGGTCGATCCTTTGCCCATTGGGAGATGCAAAAGCATCTGAAGTGAGTATTTTCACTGACCTCTGAGGGAAATTTTTCCACAGGTACTTTATATTGTACTGATTATTTGTCTGCATGCATACCCTTTGTGCATATGCTACAGCAAATCTGGAAGTTAAGTTATAATTTAGGCTAAATGCTGTTAAGTGTTATTCCTCTGTTAGATTGTTACGGTTAAGACATAAATTAAGGTGAATTAAGGATTTAAAGAAACTGAAAGAGTTAAAAGTTTAGCTAGATTTAGTTAAGGGGATAGAAACAATTAAGAGTATAGCAAGAAGAGTAGAAATAATAAGGGATAGTTAATTATTAGCAGATAAAGTGGTTAAGGCTAGGGTAATATATCACCTACCTGTCTTTATTGTGTTTAAAGAAGTGGGATGGGATGTGGAGCTATTGTAAAAATGAAGAAACTGTGACCTGCACCTGGGCCCCAAAACTTGAGCTATAGCCAAGGGGTCTGAAAGCCTGCCAACAAGGCAAAAGCAAAAGGTCACTTTGATCTCAGAAGACCACTGACCCATTTGAAGTGAAGGACTACACAAGCATGAAGGAACTTTGAATTCGATTATAATATATATTCATACAAAGCGGGGGTAGGCGGGGTTAGGTAATAAATATGTATTAGGCATTCTGGGTAATTATATGAATATGTAAGAATTTTTTTGATAAATAAGGGAGCTGAGGCTTTTTTGATTCACACATGCCTTTGGGAGATTACTCTCTATGTGCTCTACGCTGTAATAAACTTACCACTTTCTAACTTTAACTAGTTGGAGAGTTCTATTCCGTGCTTCAAAGGCATAAGTTAAGTTGGAGTACTGTTAAGTTTAAGTTTTGTTAAGCTTTAGGCCGCATTCCTTTTCTACCTTGTTTACACTGTCTTTACACACACATAAAAACACACACCCCCACAGCTAGGTAGTTTCAATTATTTTGTTTGCCTGGATTTTGTTTGGTTTTGTTGTTGCTTGTTTTCCCTGTTGCGCCTTAGTTGCCCTTTGTAAGTAGAGTGAATCTTGCCAACGAATCTGTTGTGCTTTGTAGTTTAATATAAAATTGACTTTTCCTCATACCCTTGCTGGTGATTTTTTTGAGTGATCTCAAGCACACTCGTTAGGGACAACTGCACTGTGGAGACCTGGCAGATATAGCTTCAAGAACATGTTTTCCTTAACATTCAAAGGGAATTCAAAGTTCAAAATTCTCAAAAGCTGTTGTAACAGGCATGAAGGAGAAAAGGGGGTGAAAAGCTGGGAAAAAATCATCCTCCCCTCTTCTTCCCACAGACTGGGCATGATTATTAATGGACTCCCAGAAGTAGCGCCCAAGGTAAGGTCAGTGTATTGGGTCTGCCTGAGCTGGAGTTCATTTCCCCATACCAGCCCACACAGTGCTGTGCTTTACATCGGGAGCTGGAAAGGTGTTGAGAACACACAAGTGTTTTGGCTACTGCTGAGCAGCACTGGCACAGCATCAGCACTGTCTCAACATTACATCCCCCATGAGTAGGCTGGTGGTGTCTTGGTTTACAAGACAGGCGTCTGCTAGGGAAGGCAGAAAAAGCCTCGCATGGAATGGAGAATGTAAACCCCCTCCCTCTGAATTATTAGAATCACGAAATTAAGGGGCTCTTAGGCAGGCAAAGATATGGGAATAGGAATAACAGTTCTTTACTGGTGTGTATAATTAACAACAAACAGAACCAGGAACCCAATAACAGCCTTTCGGCTGCGGCACTTTCCCCTTTGGTGTAGTTACGGTCACAGCCAGCAGGGGCGCTGGCAGGCACCCAGTGGGCAGGGCAGGTGCAGTGATGCCCACGTGGCTGCAGGGGGCACTCCAGAGCACGTGGCAATGGCAACTTTGTCCTAAGATAGGAAGGGGTGGAAGAGAGGCTTTGCTTCACAAACCCCTGGGGCAGCCGGCTCCAGTGCCCCTTGCAGGACTCTCGGAAAGCAGTAAGCTGGGCCAGCAGGATGTCTCAGCAGGCAGGGGGTGAGGGGCTCCCAGCAGGGAAGGGAGAACCAAGCTCAGGATCCCAGGCACCCGAGCAGAGGGTGATAAGTCTTTCTTTTAGTGAGGTAGATGTTAATAAGGTCCCAGTTCAGTGGCTGCTCTCACAAGCCAAGGCTCACCCCACAGCAGAAGAAGCAGCTCTGGGCTGGGCTCCAGCAGCAGTGGAACTCCCTTCCCCAAGAGCAGCAGCTCCCACCATCCTTCTCC
>NW_005054889.1:18335-26042 GCF_000277835.1 Geospiza fortis
GCTACAGCTGTGGCCTGTTAAAGTCAGGCCTGCTCCTAATCTTTAATAATTAGGCCAGCTGCAACTCTTTAGGGGTAAGATTACTTTCTATACTACCTTTATTTTCTTATATTCTATCCCCGTACAAAACCCAATC
Organism: Geospiza fortis; assembly: GCF_000277835.1. Lineage (NCBI taxonomy): Eukaryota > Metazoa > Chordata > Aves > Passeriformes > Thraupidae > Geospiza > Geospiza fortis. Next base: position 18,472 of record NW_005054889.1, read on the forward strand.
CCCAACAGCTGTGAGTAGGCAAGATCCTGGGAGGGGACACAACTAGGCCAGCTGACCCAGCAGGCCAAAAGGTTATTCAATACCATATGACATCAGCTCAGATATAAAAGGTAAGGAAAGGAGGAGGAAGGGAGGGTATTTGTTATTTATGTTTGCCTTCCAGAGCAACAGCTGCACATGCTCAAGCCTGCTTCCCAGTGCTATCTGATGGGAAGTAGAGAATAAAGTTTTTTGGTTTTCTTTTTGCTTATATGCAAGGAAACTGTGGAGGACTGCTATAGGAAAATGAACTCCAGCTCAGCCTGACCCAATACACAGGCTTCTGATCTATATCCCCAGATCCAAAGCCCTAGAGGTTGACCTCAAGCCTCTTGAGGTGCTTTCTGCCAGAGGCTTCAGATGGGGGCATGGTCCCTAGCTGCGGCATAAAGCATATTTTACACATCTTGCCCTGTCCAGACTGGCCCAAGTGCTTCCACACAAACTCTCTCCTGTTTAATTTGCTCAAAGGCTTTTTGCTCCTCAGGATCCGGATCCCATTAAAAGTAATTTTTCTTCCAGGTCACTTGATAGAGAGGGTTTATGGTCAAAAATTGGATGTCCTGTACAGGTCCTTTGACCTTACTTTGTTTTATGGCAAAACTAGCTTTTAAAAGAATTGTGATTATTTTTCTCCCTTTCTCAGAAACTTCCTCTGCTGTGTTGCTGCACATGATAATGTCATCAATGTATTACAGATGTTCTAGTGTCGCAGTTGAGATGAAGACACCTTTTTCATGCAGCAATAGCCCATCTTTATTCTTCTTGGCTCATATTTATATGGTTTTCTAAAAGCATCGTGTTTAATTCTAATTGGTTAGAAAATTGTTATTACACAGCTCATTGTGTCAGGAAAATTAATCCACAAACATCAGAGGTTTATGTCCAAAAAGGAGACAGAGGAGTCCTTTTACTTTATTCAAATAAAGGGAGAGGCCATGGGGCATTCCCCTGGGATCTCTCAAATTTTTGGAGGACACAGCCTCCCTTTTTATCCTAATTTCCCGGACGCATTTCCCTTCTCTCTTTCCCCATTGGCTGAGGTACTTGAGAGGTACAGACTTCCTGATATGCCTGATACTGAAGATTTCCCTTGAATGTGTAACCCTCCCTTTTAATTTTTAATTCTTATGGAATTTAGGGGGTTTTCTTCCCCTTTATTTCTTTCATCTTTCAATGTCTAATTTAATTTATCAGCAAACCTAAAGTTTATTTGTAAAAGCAAATATCTTTTTCCATTCATCAATCAGTGGAATCCTTCCCATTGTTTCTTTTATCTCCCAGTGCTAGTTTTATCTACCAGCAGACCCACAGCTTGTTTGTAAAGACAAATCCACTATTCCTCTCAATTGGTTAGTAGTTGTTAGAGTATGTGCTTGCCAAAAACTTTCTTCCCTAAAGATGTTTACATTTTTTTCATGGGTACAAGGATGGTTTTCACGGTTACAAATTCCTTTCTCACGGTTACTTGTCAGGCCAGCTGTTAGCCGTGCTTAGCCAAAGTAGCAGGCCCGAGCCGTGATTTTACAAGGGCAACAAGGCCCAGCTGTTAGCCGTGCTTAGCCAAAGTAGCAGGCCCGAGCCGTGATTTTACAAGGGTAACAAGGCTCTTATTTTATGAGGCTTTACCTATATGCAACATTCTAGAGCTTCACATTGTTCCAATGCAGTCAGGATCAGTCCATGGCAAATGGTGGGTCTGTGTTTCCACCCCTGGGGCAGTTGATTCAAGGTGTAATGGACACCCCTACAACTGAAAGCAAACTGTGGCCTGCACTCTACTGTCAAAGGAATCAAGAAAAATGTGTTAGCAATATCAATTATTGCATGCCCTTTGGCAGCCTATGACTCTAGTTCATATTGGAACCCTGGCATGTCTGGTACGGCATCACTCAGTGGTGGCATTGTGTCTTGGTTTAACCCCAGCCGGCAACTAAGTATTATACAGCCGTTCTCTCACTCCCCCCTTCCCCCCACCACAGAAAGAAAAGGAAAATCTCATGGGTTGAAATAAGAAAAGTTTAATATTTGAAACAAAATAACAGATAACTATAACAATAACAATGACAAAAAGGAGAGACAAAGAGGAATAAAAACCAAGAGAAAGAAGTAATGTGCAAATCAATTGATCACTGCTTGCTGACTGACTGATACCCAGCCCATCCCCAGGCAGCATTTGGCAGCCCCCAGCCAACTCCCTCCAGTTTATATACTGAACATGACGTTCTATGCTGTGGAATATCCCTTTGGCCAGTTTGGGTCAGCTGTCCCAGCTGTGGTCCTTCCCAGCTTCTTGTGCAACTCCTCACTGGCAGAGCATGGGAAACTGAAAAGTCCTTGCTTTAGAGTAAGCACTGCTCAGCAACGACTGTACTTGTATGTGCCCCTGATGACAACACACTCCCAGAGGTTCTTGATGATACTGTTATTGCTTTGTCGGCAGCAGGATTTGAGTTAAATCATGAAAAAGTGCAGAGGCTGCCGCCCTGGAGATCTTTAGGCCTCGAAATCACCAACTGCACAATAACACCACAGTGGTTGGTGATCAAAGATGAGCCCAAAACCCTGTGAGATCTCCAACAGCTGTGTGGAACCTTAAACTGGGTGAGTCCTTGGTTGGGCCAAACCACAGGTGATCTATCTCCTCTTTTCGATTTGTTAAAGGGGGGGGAGGAGATGGATGCTCCAAGGACATTAACCCAGGAGGCACGGGCTGCGTTAGAAAGGATCCAATTAGCGTTGGAAAGCTGGCGGGCCCACTGCTGCTGACCCGAACTCCCTTTCAATTTCATCATTTTAGGGAAACTGCTGCACTTGCATGGGTTGATTTTTCAGTGGGACAGAGGTCAGAAGGACCCCCTCTTGATTACAGAGTGGGTGTTCCTTGGCCACAGTCTGTCCAAAAGCATCACTCGGATGCAAGAACTGATGGCTCAGCTGATTTGTAAGGTTAGGGCACGCCTGCGGTTGCTTGCGGGGTGTGATTTTCCATGCATTCATGTACCAATTCAGCTGTCCACCAGAAGATTAAATAATGAGACTTTAGAACATCTATTGAAAGAGAATGAGAACCTCCAGTTTGCCCTAGACAGCTACCCTGGTGTGACGGTGGTCACAAGGGTTTTTGGGTGAAGGAAGAGATGAGATCCTTGACTCCATTACAGAAGGCTTGATTTATTATTTTATGATATATACATATACTATACTATACTAAAAAAGAAGAAGAAGAGAGAGTTTCCAGAAGCTGCTAAGCTAAGCTAAGAAAAGTAAAGAATGATAACAAACCAGCTCTCTCAGACTGTGTCCGAGAGATCTCAGTTCTGGATTGGCCATTAATTATAAACATGCAAGTTGGGCCAATCCAGACAGACCTGTTGCATTCCACAGCAGCAGATAACCTATTGTTTATGTCTTGTTGCTGAACTTCTCAGCTTCAGCCATGCATTGATTTTTCAGTGAGACAGAGGTCAGAGGGACCCCCTCTTGATCATAGAGTGGGTGTTCCTTGGCCACAGTCTGTCCAAAAGCATCACCTGGCTGCAAGAACTGATGGTCCAGCTGGTTTGTAAGGCTAGGGCACGTGTGCAGTTTCTTGCAGGGTGTGATTTTGCATGCATTCACGTACCAATTTGGCTGTCCACCAGAAGATTAAACATCTACTGAAAGAGAATGAGAACCTCCAGTTTGCCCTAGAAGTTACCCTGGGAAATTGACTATTCACCAACCTGGTCATAAACTGTTTAATAGTGAATTCTTTCTAGTGCCAAAAGAAATTCAAAGTCCTAAGTTACTTAAGGCTCTAACCATTTTCACCCACGTGTCCGAGGGTTCCCTCAAGTCTGTAATGACTTGGAAGGACCCCCAGACTCAGTGGTGGGAAACCGATGTCAAGATCATTGAAGGCTCCCCTCAGGTAGCTGTCATTAGAGTCTTTGAAAAATTTCCCGAACCTATTAACAGCATAACTGTTTTGGCTTATGTGGCAGGGGTGGTGTTTAGGGCTGAGCACGCGGTGCTCAAAGAAGTCTCTAACCCGGTGATTTACAAGTTGCTCTCAAGATTAGTACAGCTGGTTTCCACTGAGAGCAACCTTCTTACATCATGCGAGATCACACTCTGATCTCCCAGGTTTCATTGCAAAGGGCAGCTGCAGATCTGATGCCTTGGCCTGCACCATGGCAGCTGGCTGGCCAAGGCAACACCTTCCATCAGGCCAAACTTAGCCATCAGCAGTACGTCAGAATGTGCCTGGTCTGTTCTGCCAATTCCATCTACTGCATGACCAGGCCAGAGTGATTGTGGCCACATGCCCACAATGCCAGGAGGCCCACATTACCATCACTGGAGGCAGGAGTAAACCCCAGAGTTCTCCAAAATTGTGAAATCTGGCAGACGGATGTAACCCATGTGCCCCAATCTGGCAGATCTAAATATATTCATGTTAGTGTGGATACCTTTTCTGGTGCAGTCTATGCCTCAGCCCACACATGGGAGGAGGCAATGGATGCACAGAAACACCTAATACAGGCCTTCTCCATGTTGGGGATTCCAAAAGTCATTAAGACTGACAACAGGCCAGCCTATGTCTCCAGGGCATTTGGTAATTTCCTGCTTGAATGGGGAATTGAACATCAAACTGGAATTCCATACTCCCCCACCGGCCAAGCAATAATAGAAAGGACTCATCAAAACTTGAAACAAACCCTAGAACACCAGAGGGCCGATGCCAAAGTGTTATCCCCCCAACTCAGGCTGTCAAAGGCACTGTTCACCCTCAACTTCTTGAACTGTTCCTTTGAAAGTCTAAACCCACCGGTAGTGAGACACTTTAACCAAAACCACATGTTAAAGTTCAAAGAAAAACCGCCAGTGTTAATAAAAGATCGTGAGTCACAGCAAATCCAAGGGCACTTCAACCTGATCACTTGGGGGCGTGGGTACACTTGCGTGTCCGCGCCCTCTGGACCGAAGTGGATCTCGCCCAAATGGGTCGGGCCGTACCTGTTAGCTGAGAAAGAAAAAGACCGTCAAACTATCACCCTGTCACCGTTGGAGGACCCAGCCAATGTGGCTCTAGCCTCCAACCAAAAGAAGAAAAAGGAACAAGAAGACTCAGGACTCCCATATTTCTTTATTTTCTAATGGAAGTTATTGTTAAGTTTCCCTAATGTGTTTTCCTTCTTTTATGTTGAAGTGACATCCGTACCGGAACACATGTGGAAACAGCTGATCATGTTACTCCTGGTGCTCCTCTAGTCCCAGATTTTCAAGGCATGGATTGTCCCTCAACCGAAGCAAAATGTTTGGGTAACCCTTGCTCGTGTGCTACAGCTAGACCATCTATGTCTATCAATGGCCTCAGCTGATGACCCAATGTCGACCTGCCTAGTGGGGGTCCCACTTTCATTAGATCAGTACCCTTCACATCTCCAGTTCCTTGTAAACAGTACAAACCAAAACCCTCACCCAAATCTTAAAAAATATCTCCCTATTAACAATTCTTTAGTTTGTGGAACAAATGGTCCTCTAGTTTGCCCCAACTGGAAAAAGAGCCCATAGAATTTGAGTTGTTAGGTTCAACAATAGCCCCTTTTTGTATTCATTTCCCTTATAAGCCCCATTTTCACCACAAAATTTATATTTCTGTTAAGATTTAGTGTAAAGAATTTCAAGCAGCCTTGTTGTGTAAATCTATTATCCAGCTACCTCTCTTCTATTCCAGTGGGTGCCTCACACCCCTGAAACTCCCAAAAGGAATTTTCTTTATTTGTGGGCAAAAAGCCTGGGCAAGGATCCCCTCTCGTCTTATAGGAGGTCCTTGTACTCTTGGTCAGCTGTCCCTGTTTTCCCCCAACCAGACTCAAATTGTTAATTGGAAATATAAATTAAATATTTCGGCCCCTCAAAAGGTTAAACGCAGCACAATACAATTAGATGAAAACTGCGATCCCAAAGTAGAAACCTGGTCCAAATCAACGAAGACAGCTGTGTCTATTTTTTTGCCGTGGGTAGCAGCTGCAAAAGCACTCGGGGAATTGGGACATCTCGAGTGCTGGGTGGTAAAACAGGCCAACTTAGCATCGACAGCGACCAGCGACTTCCTAGAAGAAGAAGAGGCAACTAGGAAGGCAACTTTACAAAATCAGGCAGCCATTGATTTTTTATTGTTGGCACACGGGCATGGGTGCCAAGAGCTTGAGGAACTGTGTTATTTCAACATCACCGACAAAAGCCAAAGCATCCATGCCTTGATCAATAAGATGAAAGACCTTGTGCAAGAGATAAAGGAGGACACCAGAGACTGGTTTTCTAACATTTTTAAAGAATGGGGTTTGTCTGGATGGATGTTGTCTTGGTTTAGAGCAAAATTTTGGGAGAGAGAGAGAGAGAGTCCCCAGAGGGGCTCTAGTAGGAGGATAAATTCAATCGGCCCCTCCCCCCACAACCAGTCCGGGAGAAAATACCTCCTTGAAGAAAAGTGGAAAAAAGCTGTTTATTAAACAATAGAACCTAACAATATTAAAACAATAAAACCCCTTGCCGCTCTAAAAGAGATGACTTCAACAGCATCTGCTGTTCATCAAAAATTTCTTGCATGAAAATACTAGCAGAAACTACTTAAAACCAGATTTTTCAATCAGGTGGAAAGGTGGGTTGGACCAAGCATTGGTAACAGAGACCTTGTTCTGTGTGGGAACTCAGCACATCACTCCTGATGTCCAGAGTTGCCGAAGACTCCTCCAGGGGCTCGGAGATCCTGGCATGGTGCCCAGAACACCTGGTGGCTTGACTTTGATCCTTATAACGAATTGTCAGCTTGGCATGGGGATGTGAGAGTCACACGGGTTTGAGTGGTGTAATAACAGGGTGTTCACAGGGTGAAAATGTAGATTTTAGGATTTTTGGTATAGGGGTTATGGGGGCAAGATGGAGGAATCAGGGCGTGTGTCGTCCTTCTTTCTTCTTCTTGTTCTCCATTTTCTGCTGTGATGTTGGCACTTGGGGATTGGTTTAGAATAGAAATGCACTGTCTAACATACGTGATAGGTATTGGGAATTAAAAGTAAATATTATATACGTAGTTGTAGTATAAAAGACGACACCGCCTCGGGAGCGGTGGAGAGTGCTTGTGGCTGCTGTGCTGAGCGGACCTCAGCTGGGCAGAGAAAAAACTTTGTAGATACGAGATAATAAACAACCTGAAGACCGAACAGCGAAGAGTCCAGACTCATTCCTCAGAGCGTGAGCTGCCGCAGAACCACCCCACACATCTCAGGGCAGAGAACAAAACAGCCGACCCGAGAGTCTGTCAGAATTTGTTACACCCCTTTATCTAGAAAATTCGCTGTCAGTTATGATTTTTCCTTTCTGACATTGGTATGTTACTTTCCCGCTCCAGGTTATGTTTACATTTGTCACCCCGGACCCCTCCTATCCAGCCATTGATTCATTAGACGATCTCCTCCTGGGATTCCACCCCCCCTCAATAAAAGTCGCTCTTTTTCTCTGTTTCCCGCTCTTTTGTCACTGCC
>NW_005054889.1:26188-41136 GCF_000277835.1 Geospiza fortis
GCTGTCTGCGCGGTGCTGCCGCTGCCTGCAAGGTGTTGCGTCACCTGCCTCGCTTCGGCGCTGCTCCCACCGCAGGAAAGAATAACTCCTGTGCCGCACTGCCAATTCCACGCGGCGCCGCCCTAGCACCGCTTCTGCGCAGGAAAGAAATAAAGCAGCTTGGAGAAGCAAGCAGAGTCCTCTCTTTTTCCTTTGCCCTGAATCCTTCGACGTTGGGTCCATGTTTATTGGCCGTCCCTGGCGGTCCAGGACCCCCAGCCAGTGGCCGAATTGCCATCCTGCCTGCCGGCAGCAGAGGTGGGGCGCGGCCACTCCTGGCGTGCATACCAATCGTCTTCTGCGATCGGGACGCAATGTCACACCAGAGCTCTATACTCCTGTGAGGCTGATGTGACAGGCCATCAAACCCTCACAATCCAGTAAACTTTCCTTTCCTCCTCCTGGACAGAGGCAAGACCCCCTATTGCTGGTAAAAGTACTGATCACTTGATTTTTGTAACTGCAAAACAGAAGGCAGGGAGTAGTACATTGGAAGACGGTAAAAAGTATGACCAGCCCTTCTACTCTGCCCAACAGACACTGGAGGAGTAATTTTCCTGGATGGACACCTTTTGGCTGTTGCTTTTCCTGGAAGTTCCTGTAACCAAGCTTTTAGTCTCTAGGTAGGATAGCCATCTGTCCTAGGGTGACATTATGATGCTTGTATCCCCATTCGTGTGTTCTGTTTATGCTGGATATTATGTTCTGTGCCTTCAAGACTGGCTCTGAAGAGTGAATGTTTTGTTTTGGTTTTGTTATCAGCCTCTCCCCCACAGCTGATGAGACACAGAGACGTGACAGTACATAGTGCGACTTTTGCTTTTTGCTTGGCTTTTCGCTTTGCTCTTGCTCTTGCTTCTACTTTGCTTCTGCTTTGCTCTCGCTTTTTGCTTCTGCTCATTAGTTAGTAGCTAAGCAGTCCAAATTTTTTTCCTGGACTGTTTCTCCTTTCCCTTTTTTTTGGACCTACTTGAATCTGCTCCGGACTGGGACCTGGGAAACACAGAGAGTTTGCACCTTGTGGCTGCAGCAGCTACCCCAGCGCCGGAGGGACTGAGAACAGAGTGACCACCCCCAAGAGAGACTTTCTGATTTGTCATCTTTTTCAGAGCGGTGAAAGAGTGGTGTCATCCGGTATTGTTCATTTTGTGTGCTGGGGGGTGCTGTGCCTGTTAAATAAACAGGTTCTTTCCACTTCTCTCCAAGGAATCCTTCCCGAACCGGTTGGGGGGAAGGGCCGTGTGGGTTTGCTTTCTGGAGGGGCCCCCTTTTGGAGGTTTTCTCCCAACTTAGCAGAAAAAGGCTGAATCTTAATAGCTGAGACATTGGGCTGTAGGAGTGGGGAAGACATACCCTTTTTTTAATTGCTGGGACAATTCTTGAGACAGTTTCTCCACACACAAGACACAGGGAGGAAGTCAGATTATCTTAATATTCTCAGAGTTAGCTGACCAATTCATCCACAGCTGGTGCCTCCATGTCTGACCAGCTCATTATTGCCAGGGTTTTGGCTCATGACATCAGTGCACTGTGTAAAAAAATTCACCACGTTGGCCACCTGCACTGAATTTCAGCCACGTCCTTGGATACCTGGTTATTGTCCTGGGTGCTATTGATGCCTATTGATTTTTTGCCTTTTTTTCTTTTATATATTCTCTGCATTCTTTTTGCATATATTTGGAGCTCTGTAGCCTATTATTGCATTTGTAGCTAGTTTTCCTAGTATTTTTCCCTGCCCTGATAGGCAGAAAGGCAAAACATATTCCAAAGCCCCTATCCTATCTTGGTTCTCTCTGGGAACCAAAGCCGAAAAACAGCTCTTCAAGACACATTTTCATCAACAAAGGTCAGTTCCATCTGAGGGGGGAGGATTTAGAAGGGGCTTGAACTGGGGGGGAATTGCATCACCACTTGTGCTCCTAATTGGTGCTTTTTGTCGATTATGCTAATTTGCTAAACTTATAAAAACGGTATTCACTCTGTGTGGGTGGGCTTTTGTGGATATTTTCCATATTTTTCCCTGGAGGCCTCCAAAGGATCAACCTTTATATTACTTTCTATACTGATATTATCTCAAAAGTGTGTATTGTTTCATTTATAGGTTCTTAAGGCATCACCATAAATTACCTCCACCACAGCTTATTCCCTGAAATACTGCATATGTCCCTCAATGGTGGTCCACTTGCTTCAGCAATTTGCAACACCTTCCTTGAAGGGATACCTGTCCTTCACACTTAACCAGAGTTGTAACTGAAGTCTGAGGACTCTTGCTCCTTTTCCAATCCATTTGTCAATGGCCTTATGCCTAGCAAGGAATCCTGGCTGTTAGGATTCCTTACCCTCTAATTCCAAACTGTTAGCCTTGTTATCCCAGCATGGGAGCAGCCAGGTGATAACGGATTCACCTGGAAGATGGCTCAAGTTTTTTCATATGTCCTGCAACTCATTTAGGGATAGGGATCAGGCAGTTTCTGACTTGTTTATGATTTCAGTCTCTTCCTCCTCCTGTTCTTGTGACTGATCTGATGCAAAACAGGCTGCCTCTTCTGATTCTCCCTCCTACTCTTTGAAGAAGCTTCTTGCTTCCTTACTAAACAGGTTGACATCTACTTCTATTGTTTCTTCTTGATGAAGGGTGAAAGATATAGCTGAGGGCTGGATCTCTGGTTTAGCCACAGTGTCTGTCTGTCTTCAGATCAAGAGACACTCTCTTCTTGAGGGTGCTGAATAATGCTGAACAGTGATCGGTAGGCATAGGCCAGACCCCAGCACATGGGGATAAGTTGTGCCTCTTTGGAACAGCCAGGGCATCTTTAAAAAAAAATAATTCTTTCACTTCATCAGGATGCCCCACTTGTTCAGGAGTGAAGTTCTGAATCATTGAATGTGACAACCTTTCTAGATACCTGCCCATATTCTCCCACACGCCTTGCCACCCATAACCACATTGTCTCAGGGCCTGGGTGATATTCCTAAAACATCAGCTAACCATAGAAAAAGCCGAGAAAATATTCCTAAGAAGTACCAATAGCAGTATTTTGCTTACCCAAGGATGTTAAAGATACTGAAGAGTTATTATAATGAAGGAGAAAACATCACAGAAGAAGGTGATGAACGTGCCATTCTGTATTTCCTCCACCACAAACCTTTCAGAGGAAGAAGTATAATTGTTGTCTCCATAAGATGGCTTCCAAAGTATAGAATGATAGAATCATAAAATGATTTGGGTTGCCAGGGACCTTAAAGGTCATCTAGCTCCAACTGCCCTGCCATGGGCAGGGACACCTTCCACTAGACCAGGTTGCTCAGAGCCCCATTCACTGTGGCCTTGAACTCTTCTGGAGATGGGGAGCCCACAACCTCTCTGGACAACCTGTTCCAGTGTCTCACCACCCTCACAGTAAAGAACTTCTTCCTAATATCCAATCTAAACCTTCCCTCCTTCAACTTAAAGCTATTACCCCTTGTCTTGTCACTGCATGCCCTTGTGTCAGAGACTGGAAAAGGTAATCTGTTTTGAGACATCTTGGGGTCTTGGAATGTGTGGTAGGGGATGGATCAGACTTTGATCTGGTGAGGTAGTGCTCTGCCTCCCATACATCCCAGCCCTGCAGTGTCTGTCAATCATGGCACACTGAAGGCAGCCCCAGCTTTGCCTAACCCAGTCGCTGAGTGGCCAAGTGACCAAAAGTCCCTCCTGGGAAAAAGGCCAAAGATGGACCAAAAAGGTTTAAGAAAGGTCACCACCAGGAAAGCACATTGTCCTTTAACCCTACCTTCGTCTTGGAGTTTTACATCACTGGAACCCAGGAGTTGGTAGCTATATGTCTGTTTTTCTATATGTTTTCTCTCTTTCTGTTTTTCTCCCTTTCTTCTTCTTCTAACTCTCTTCTCACAGAACGTAACATCCAATCGGTTAAAGGTTTTCTATGTTCAATGGGCTAAATCTATGCTGTGATAAGAGATGCTATGTTGAATTTACTCTTTTGTCAATGTTCCTTAATTTTCTATGGTTTGCCAGTAAACTTTTGTGGTTTTTTACCTCTTGAGAATATTTGGTTGGGATTTTCTCCTTTCCATCTATTCAGAGCAAAAGAACCTTGGTTCAGCCCTAAGTTTGAGTGACTGGCGTGTAACACCTTGTGAAAAGTTCCTCTCCAGCCTTCTTGTAGGCCCTCATTAGGTACTGCAAGGCTGCTATAAGGTCTTCCCAGATCCTTCTCTTCTCCAGGTTGAATGGCCCCAACTCTCTCAGAGTGTTGTTAGAAGAGGGGCTCCAGCCCTCTTATCTACTTAGTGGCTCTCCTTTGGACTTGTTCCAACATGTCAATGTCTTTCTTGTACTGAAGACCCCAGACCTGAACACAGTACTCCAGGTGGGGTCTCATCAGAGCAAATTAGAAGAGAATTTCCCAGTTACTGGGCATGGCTCACCAGTCCTTCACTGTGACAGCTTCTCCCACAGCTGATGTTTTGCAGACTTGTATGATGGTAAAGTATTAGGGTAACTGGTGATGTATCTGTCGTGGTTTGACACTGGCCAAACACTAGGTACCTACAAAAGTGGTTTGCTTACCTTCTGCTACAGTTGAGCAGAGGGGAAAAAAATTAATGAAGGACTGATGAGTTAAGGACCGGGAGAAAACATTCCAAGGGCAAAATAGGTTCAAATTTAAAGGTATAAAGTAAGTTTATTATTAGCAGAGTCAGAGGAGGATAATGAAAAGTAAAATAAGCTTTTAAAACACGTTTTTTCCCCCCAGTCGCTCCTTCTTTCCCACCGACAGCACAGGGAGACAGAGCATGGGGGTCTTGGTCAGTTTGTCATTCGAGATCTTTTTCTGTTCACTCAGGGAGAGGAGTCTTTTCTCTGCTATGCCGTGGGGTCCCTCCCATGGGCAGTCTTCCCAAAACTGTTGTGGTGTGGGTCACTCGTCCAAAGGGCGCAGTCTTTTAAGGCTAGGCTGCTCTAGTTTGGAAGCAAGAGCCCTCTATCTCAATCTCTGGAAGCAGGGGTCCTCTCTCTCTATTCAGGTCTCCCGCTAGAACACGGCTTTCTCTGGCATCCACCCACTCCACTGTAAGCACTTTTCCTATGGCCTTCAAGTGGATCTCTATTATTGCAAAGACAGAGAGTACATTGGGCCTGATTAGCATAAGAGGTTTAATAACCAGGATGCCTTGGCAAGAACAAAGAGAGCTTTGAAGATTGGATCAGACTGGTGACAGGAAAGAAGACTGAACTAATTTCTGCAAGTAGAAGAGATGCTGCAAAAATGTATAAGTTTGTTTGTGTGATGATTAAACCAATCATTGTAGTAAAAAATTACTAGCCTTCCTAGAATGGTATATAAGCCTATGTAGTCCACAGTAAATTTGGATTCTGATCACCAGTCAGTTGTCCCCGTCTCTCTCTCAATTGCCGATAATTGGTGCTCCATGTGAAGAGAAGGACCGGCCTGCCTGGCGGCAATCGGCGAACCCCCAGAACTGATCGTAGAAGTTAGAGAACTGCGTCTGGGCCAGCAATCACCTGTTCTGGTGCGACATGACAGGTGAGCCGGGGGAACTGAACTATGGGACAGAACATGTCCAAGAAGAGAGACATCTATCAAACCACGCTCCCCCTTCTGGGCAAGCATGGCTCCCCCATCCTAAATCATGACCTTAGGTCACTTTTACTGAGTGTCATGCATGCTTCCTGATGCCACCCCTTCTATTTTTACCCTTCTCTTCTGGGACAAGGTTGGTGTTAAGCTCTATGATCTGGCCACCCTGCCCGGCCATGAGTCAGAGCTACGAATGCTTCCCACTTGGAGGGCAGTCATGGATGTGATTAAAAAGGAGAGGGGGAGTGAGGCTGCCTGCAGGTCTACCTCTGAGATAGCCCCGGCAACTGTACCGGACCGAAACCTGCCCAGGTCCTGCTCCCCCTCCCCTGTCCACACACCCTCCCTGATGAGCACCAGGGATAGAGCCCAGTTGCCATGTCCAGCCCCACCGCCATACCACCAGTGATCCCAGAGCTGCCAGATGCTTATCACTTATGTGGCAGACACTGACTTGAGCAGTGAAAGGGAGCTGGACCCTTTCGACCCCGGCCCTGAAAAAGATCCAGACTTATTACCTTCAAATACGCATAATAATTGGTTATGGATAAAAAAGAAAGCCCTTAAGGACAGAGACTTTGATACTGCAGCAGAAATCTTTGTGGCCCCTGTGCGACTCAACCCGAGGAGGGGAAACCCACAATGGGATCCCCTAGGTTACTCGGAAATTAAGGAGCTGCACCGTACTGCAGTGGAATATGGTCTGGGGTCCCCTTACTTCAGTAATTTATTAAGAGCAACTTTCACTACTCACCTCATGACGTTAAGTTTTTGGCAAATCTTTTGCTCACACCGAAGCAATATGCAATATTTATGGTGCAATGGAAAAAATTACTGGAGAATTTAATTTTAACATATGCAGGGCACGCAAACCAAGCTCTGACTGCCTTAACCATCGACCACCTAGTGGGGGAGGGGGTGCATACCAATCCTAATGGGCAAGCTGCCTTACCTAGAGAAGCCCTAGAGGGGATCACGGAGGCAGTTTGTTTGGCATTTGTCAAGGTTCCTGATGCCAGAACCCTGCAACAGTCCTTCATAAATATTAAACAAACTCCCCAGGAGCCCTATATGCAGTTTGTGGACAGATTAAAACAAACACTGGAGAGACAAATTGATAATGATCAAGCAGGGGAGGTTGTATTCCTCAAATTTGCTGTAGAAAATGCTAATGACAACTGTAAGCGCCTCTTGAAATCCTTGCCCCCTCAACCTGAGACCGCGTTACTTCAAATGATAAAAGCCTGCAATCTCTTGGGAACATTACAACATACTACAGCAATCACCTATCAAGCCATGGGGCAAGGCATAGCTGATGCTTTTGCTGCCCTGAAATTAATCCCCAGAAAGCAGTTGGTTTGTTTTGCCTGTGAGGAACCTGGGCACATTAAAAGAGTGCCAAAAAGCACAAATACAAAAACCCAAGGCCCCGGGTATATGCACTTATTGTTGGAAAGGCCCTCACTTCGCTAATCTATGCTGCTCTAAGTTTCACCATGTTATAAATACATATTATGTTGTTGGTTTTTTGCAAATATTAAGATGAATGTTATATGTATAATGTTAAAATAACTTTGCTTTTATTTCTGCTATTAACAAAAACTTAGACATAGTAGTAGTGGTAGCTGATACAGTTATGTGTGAACTGTCTGTTTGGTCAGGATAACATCCAGTGAACATGTAATGAGGACCCTGCTGCAGATATGCCAACTATCAGCACTCATCATTTGAAGACAGTGTGGACCAAGGCCCAAACTGGAAGTAATAAGGAGAAGGAGCCAAAACCACAGCCAAGAAACATGCATGCTCTAAAAATACTGACCCAAGGAGGGGCCATGTAAAATAGTTCCAGGAAAATGTAAATTAGTCTATGGATATGCATAAGGGTCTATGAACATGCAACAGGCTGATGTAATGGAAAAGGTATTTAAGGGGTATCCCTGAAGATGATGGTGTGCTCTTGGCTGAGTGCCAAGATGCACCCAGCCGTAATCTTTGCTTTACTGTCTTTTGTCTCCTATTGTCCTTTTGAGAGAAACAACTGCTCACTTTGAAAATTTAAACGGTTTATTAAACCTTAACAAAAATACAACAAAGGACGATATAAGGAAAAATTTGCGGCGCTGGGAACTGCCCTTGTGGATACCATGTGGCCAGTTCATCTTCAGGATGGATGCTCAGTCTTTTATGCCCCCGGAGGTCACATCAGCCAACCCTGGCCCCTCCCAAAGTCTGTCAGTCAGCTCTTCTTTGCCATTTATTGGTGGAGACTGCTTTCTTGTAACTTGATTGGAGGTCCGGTGTTGCCATGCCGCACCCCCTAAGCAACAAGCTTTTCCATTCTCAACTGCCCCATGCAAGGGGCACATGTGCACGCCTTCTTTTTACCTGTTCTAGACAACCCAGGCTGTCTGATGGCAACAATACAGGGGGGGGGAAAGGGAACTATGGGAAGAACAGGGGACATCTAAACTACAATAACATAACTATACATCACTAAAGCTTTTCTTAATATTCACACAATAGTCATCTCTTAATTGCGAGAGCCGATCTCATTATCTACCTATAACACTTTAATAAAGTTTTAAAATTTTCACAGGAGAGTGAACGTGTTTTTTGCAACCAGAACAGCCAGCCTTTACAGGGAAACTCAGAGCACAGGACGGCGACGTGCAGAACCAAATCCCACAGCCGACAAATCAGCTGACGCAGCAATTAGGAGCAACTGTCAATTTTCAACCAGCTCTGCCTCCCGCCACTGGACTGTCGCCGACCTACGTGCAGACACACCAGGCAGTGCAGGACTGGACATATCAACCAATAACATAGTAATGTTATCTGATTGCTCAGTTTTTTTATCTCCCTACAGGAATCTATGGACCCTTGGAACCCGGTTACCATGCTTTACTTATAGGTAGATCATCTGCCTCAATAACAGAGTTGTTTGTGCTGCCAGGAGTCATTGACTGTGACTCGGTTGGGGAAATAAAGATTATGACTTGGACCACCCAGCCGCCCTGTGTGGTCCTGGCTGGGAGCAATATAGCCCAACTCATACTTTTCCCAGCAGCACCCCTATCTGCACCCCCAATAGCTGAATGGAGGGAAGGCGGGTTTGATTCCACAGGGGTCCTGCAGATTTTTTGGACACAACATATCACATCTCAGCGTCCCACATGATTTGTGGAAAAAGAACTAACTCCACAACTTTGTAAAAGTTGTAAAGCCGGTATGTTTATTACAGCGCTGGACGCATGTGGGGATCATTCTCCCTAAAGGACATGCACACTCCTGAGAATTCCGAATCTTTTTTTATCCCACTTACATGTACATATGCATAGAGTTTCACAATAGGTTCATGCATATTCATTTTACTGATTTCGTGTTACACTTGCAGCTAGTTTTTATCAGTACAGAAAGAACTCCCCGGTCATCCTGTCCGACTCCTGCAGTCTCAGCTTTGGTTTTTCGCCATTTTTTCAAAGTTCAAGTGACCTGTCTTATCTCTTCAGCTTGGAAATTCGCATTTTTCCTCGGCTGAGGCAGTTTTTGCGAGCATAGCAGAGTTTAACAGACTAAACAAGTTAAAATAGCATATCTCAGCTATGCTAGCAAGCTACAGACTTAATAATTCAAAGTGGCACATTTCACCTAAATCTGAAATGGATTTCTACCCTGCTAAATTTCCACTCTGTTTCACACATGCCAATGCAAAGTGACTCTGAAATGCAGGGACATAATCTTAACAGGACTCATTGATACTGGTGCAGATGTGACTGTTATCTCAAAAAGCCAATGGACCAGTGATTGGTCATTAACGACTGTGCCTCAGGTGCTCTCAGGGGTGGGTGGGAATAGCCAGAGCCTGCAGAGCCAACACTTGGTGCAAATTACTGGACCTGAGGGACGGATTGCTACAGTTAAGCCTTTTGTGCTGTCAGTCCCCCTGGTTTTGTCGAGGAGGGATATGTTGACAGTGGAGAATTTTTATGCATTCAAATTTTTGTATAGGGGTCATTGGGATGTGCAGCACTATTGGAATAAAATCCCAATATTACCGGGTGGAATGTGCCTGGGCTCTTCTGGGCCTTGCTGCTTGGCCAGAGGCGGCAGCTGTGGTGTTTCACCTCAGAGACACCTTTTGGCTGTCTGTATGTTGCAGCTAGGCACTTAGACAAGTCCAGACAAGCAGGAATTCAGATATTACCTCTGATGGAGAAGCTTTAGGCGAGGTGAAGATGAAAAGGAGACGGATTCTGCGGAGGGTTTAATCCAGAGTTTTATTCCAGGGTCACTGATCTCTGAATCTTGGTAACAGCCCCACAGAATGCCGACCGCATGGTCTCAGTGCCATTTTAAGCTCTGGGGACAGGGGGAGGAAAGGGGTAGAAATGCCACCAACCAGGTAAGAGGGGGGAAGTCTCAGGGGACAATGACACCTAGACAGGCCAATTGTCCCCAGGGCTGAGAGGCATCTTTTGAACTTCGCCTATCAGACGATGGCCTTGCTGGCCTACTGAGATTGACGGACAGC
This sequence comes from Geospiza fortis, assembly GCF_000277835.1. Taxonomy (NCBI): domain Eukaryota; kingdom Metazoa; phylum Chordata; class Aves; order Passeriformes; family Thraupidae; genus Geospiza; species Geospiza fortis. The sequence continues at coordinate 36,371 of NW_005054889.1, forward strand.
TCTCAGCAGGAGGCAGGGAGAGGGGAAGGGAGAAGGTATTGCCACACCGGGGAAAGGACTGGGACAGCTAAAACAGGGAACTGCATCACACTGCAACACAGCACCCCCAAATTGACTTGGAAAACCTCTGATCCTGTGTGGGTGAATCAGTGGCCCCTATCATTAGACAAACTGCGCGCATTGCAAGAACTTGCACAGATACAGCTGGAAAAAGGACATATAGTCCCGTCTAATAGCCCTTGGAATTCACCCGTGTTTGTGACCAGAAAGCAATCTGGAGGGTGGAGGCTGTTGCATGACTTGCAGAAAATAAACAAAGTAAGGGAAGAAATGGGATCCCTCCAACTGGAGCTCCCTTCCCCTTCCATGATCCCCAGAAATGGGCATATGACAGTAATTGATTTAAAAGATTGTTCCTTTGATATTCTGCTGCATCTGGACAATGCACCAAAATTCAGGTTTTCTGAACCAAGCGTTAATATGCAGGTGCTACTAATTCGATATCATTGGGTTGTATTACCCCAAGGCATGAAAAACAGCCCCACTATTTGCCAGTGGTATGTTGCAAGGACCCTGAGTCCAATCCAGGAACGTATGCCTGATGTTCTATTGTATCATTATATGGATGATATTATCTCTGCAGAAACTGTGGTTTGAATGGAAGAAGCAGTGCTGGCCATCAGCTAGGCTGTTACATCAGTGGGTCTAACCATTGCTTCTGAAAAGGTTCAAAGGACATCCCCATGGAAATATCTGGGCTGGCGCATAGGAATGCACTCTATTTCAGCACAACCTTTGCAAATTTTATCTGAAATGAAAACTCTGCACAAAAATTATTAGGGACTATAAATTGGATTCCTCCCTTGCTCAGAATCTCAAATGCAGATTTGGAGCCATTGTTTGCCCTATTAAAGGGAGAGCATGACCTCTCATCACCTAGACATTTAAGCACAAAGGCACAAGCTGCACTTCAAAGAGTAGCTGATGCTATCTCGCAGAAGCAATCAGTTCCCTGAGCTCCAGAGTTACCACTATGGTTAATAATTTTAAACCTTGACAGGCAGCCATGTGCCTTGGTATTTCAGTGGGACTCAGAAAAAACAGACACTCTGTTAATTATCAAATGAGTCTTTTTGTCTAATAATAAGCCCAATACTATTTCCATGCAAGATGAACTTATGGCCATGTTAATTGTCAAAGCTCATCAAAGACTGACTTCCTTGGCTGGAAGGGATTTTAACCATATATTTTTACCTCTTACAATGTTCTATTTGGATTGGTTGCCACAGAAATCTGAGAAAATGCAAATTTCTTTAGCAGATTATCTAGGGCAGCTATCTTTCCATCTGCCTAAGCACAAAATGTTAAGCTGTTCTTTTAATTTGCTCCCAAAGCCAAGGAGAAGTGAGATTCCTTTGCAAGCTATGACAATATTCACAGATGGCTCTGGGAAAACCCATAAATCATTGTGTGGAGGGATTCTGATACCAGAACCTGACAATCTGACATTGCTGTTGTCAAAGGGTCTCTGCAGATTCTAGAATTAGCTGCTGTGGTCAGAGTGTTTCAGAAATTCAACACACCTTTTAACCTAGTAACTGTCTACATCACAGGAATTGTGTCTAGAGCTGAAGCTTCTGTCTTAAAACAAGTTAAAAATTATATTCTCTTCTACTGGCTGAAACTACTAGTTTTTCTTTGAGATCAAAGGACTGCTTCTTACTTTGTGATGCATATAAGGTGGCATTCTAATTTGCCTGGATTTCTTACAGAAGGCAAAGCCCAGGTAGACTTGCTAACCCTACCTGTGCAACATGTTTTACCAAACAAAGTAGAACAGGCTAGAGTGAATTGCTCATTTTTTCATCAGAACGCTGGGGCTTTAGTAAGACTTTTTGAGCTCACTCCAGCACAAGCTTCAAGTATTATTTCTATGTGTCCTGATTGTCAGCATTGCTCTCTTCCCAATGTGAACACAGGGGTCAACCCAAGAGATCTACAGAGCCTACAAATTTGGGAAACAGACGTGACACACTTTCCTGAATTTGGCCGTTTGAAATTTGTGCATGCTTCTATTGATGCCTTTTCAGGTGCTCTGTTTGCCTCAGCCCACACAGGAGAAACAGCAAAGGACGCTTGTCGTCAATTCACTGCTGCCTTTGCCACATTAGGAATTCCACAATAGATTAAAACAGATAATGGCCCTGCTTACATTTCCCGTAAAGTTGCAAATTTTTTCTCCTTATGGGGTATTACTAACAAGACAGGAATACCCCACTCACCCACTGGGCAGTCCATTATAGAGGGGGCTCATGGCTCCCTCAAGCATCTCCTAGTTCAACAGAAGGGGGAAGCTGGAGACATACTCGCTAAAAGACTGCAGGAAGCCCTATATGTTTTAAATTTTTTTAACTGTTCAATGATGTACTTAAATCTCCCTACAACTAGGCATTTTGCATCATCCACATAGCTTTCCTGCAAGGAGAAACCACCGGTACTGATCCGTGACCCAGAATCTGGTAAAATCTGTGTCCCTTACCCTTTGATCACTTGGGGGAGGGGCTTTGCTTGTGTGTCCACAGAGAAGGGACCACACTGGATCCCCGCAAGGAATGTGGGAATGTGAAACCATTCCAGGAACCTCTACCAGCAGCTGACAGAGGCCAGGATGCTACCAAGCCCAAGGAAGAGGAGAGGGAGGAGGAACCACACCGAGACTACAGTTCATGACTAACATCTTTTGTCCCACCTATAAAGGAAACTATGAACCTTGGGTTTCATGTCAGTGTAAAAAGTGTGGAAATCAGTGGTTTTGCAGAGCCCTTTTGGCAAAAGCATGGTGTGCATCCTGTTATGATGTGGAGTTACAAATAAGGTATAAGGCTATTGAATTTTTATTTGTAGTAGGCCACGGGGAAAAGGATAGCCCTCACCTCCCTATTCTCAGGAGGGAAGTTTTGAGGGAATCTGAAAATAGCCATATTTGCAAAGTAGAGTGCAAACAAAACAACTTAGTGCTTTATATTTGGCCAGTCCCTGAATGAGCTTGGGAAAGGACAAAAACAGAATGTGCTAAAAGATATGCTTGGAAACTAAAATCCAAAAAGGGTTTTTTGACACAATGTAGTTAAGAAAAAAGCATGGTGTTGAATCGAATGCACTACTTATGCTTATTAGCATTGCTTGCTTTTACTAGCACAGCCTGGCCTGTTGACCAACCCAAAACAAATATTTGGATAACTCTGGCTAATGTAACAAAACAAGATGCACTATGCTTGGCTACTGCATCCCCAGAAAATCCATTTTCAACCTGTCTAGTCGGCTTGCCATTAGATGACTGGCCAATACCAAAAAATACCAAAAGAGTTGTGCAGAGCTCAAATCCTGTTGATGCATGGGATCAGTGGATCCCTTACCTTCCTGAAGTACCCCTGGAGCCCCAAGAATTAGAGCTCCTGGGTTCTGTGAAAATGGATTTTTGTGTTAATTTTAAATACATGGGAAGGAAACAAAACAACTTAGTGCTTTATATTTGGCCAGTCCCTGAATGAGCTTGGGAAAGGACAAAAACAGAATGTGCTAAAAGATATGCTTGGAAACTAAAATCCAAAAAGGGTTTTTTGACACAATGTAGTTAAGAAAAAAGCATGGTGTTGAATCGAATGCACTACTTATGCTTATTAGCATTGCTTGCTTTTACTAGCACAGCCTGGCCTGTTGACCAACCCAAAACAAATATTTGGATAACTCTGGCTAATGTAACAAAACAAGATGCACTATGCTTGGCTACTGCATCCCCAGAAAATCCATTTTCAACCTGTCTAGTCGGCTTGCCATTAGATGACTGGCCAATACCAAAAAATACCAAAAGAGTTGTGCAGAGCTCAAATCCTGTTGATGCATGGGATCAGTGGATCCCTTACCTTCCTGAAGTACCCCTGGAGCCCCAAGAATTAGAGCTCCTGGGTTCTGTGAAAATGGATTTTTGTGTTAATTTTAAATACATGGGAAGGAATCAGTCTAAAGCTTGGGATGTTTCTCCCTATCACCCCATATATAAGAATCAAACCTCTTGGTGCAATTATACTTCTGGCAGCCCTTCTAAATCCAGTAATGCCCCCCTGCAGCTGCCATCGGGAATGTTTTTGGTTTGTGGAGATCGGGCCTGGGCTGCTATCCCTTTGCACATAAAAGGAGGTCCCTGTAGTTTGAGACAATTGACTCTGCTGACACCTAATGCATCCATGATTCTACAGCACAAATATCCCCACAGAATAAGGCACAGTTTACATGCATTTGATGAATACTGCAATGATGAAGCGTCTCTGTGGTCTGAGACCCAGATGAATTGGACATCTTTGCTTTTGTCAGGACTGGCTGTAAAAAAGGCTTGCTGACTTGCAAAACAGACGAATGCCACCAGCTCTGCTTTATCAAACTTATTAATAGATGTTGACAGTGTAAGGCATGCTACTTTGCAAAATAGGGCTGCTATAGATTTTTTGCTTTTAGTGCAAGGTCATGGGTGTAAAGACTTTGATGGAATATGTTGTATGAATCTGTCTGATCACTCAGAATCTATTCATAAAAGCATACAGCAACTAAATGGTAGTGTGTTTAAATGTTGAAGATTGCATGTAAGATGTTTTCCATTACCATCTGTATGGCTGATTACCTTGTCAAGTGAGCAGTTTGCCTTATCTCTCTCTTTGAATGACCACATTCACACCTTCCTCGGGAGGGGACCTCCGCTGATAACAGACTAT
>NW_005054889.1:41937-47161 GCF_000277835.1 Geospiza fortis
GTTCTGACTCTGTCAGTGTTGTTCCAGTGGACTGTATTGTTTATTTTATTCTTTTTATTTCTTCCCTATTAAAGAACTGTTATTGCCTGCTCCCATATCTTTGCCTGAGAGCCCCTTAATTTAAAATTATAGCAATTCGGAGGGGTGGGGAGGGTTTACATTCTCAATTTCAGGGGAGGCTCCTGCCTTCCTTAGCAGACTCCTGTCTTTCCAAACCTAGACATTAAACTAAGAGTAGAATCCGGATCTTGGCTGGAAAACCTATTTAGTGCCTAGGGTTTAGCACCCTGATAAAAGATTTTTTTAGGATGGATATGCATGTGATGATTTTGATAATAATTGCATTAATCATGATACCTTGCTTGCTTCAATGCATGCAGAGATTAATTAATAAGGCCATTAAAGGAGTGGTTTTGATTGAAAGAGAAGGGGGAGTTATTGTTGCAAAGACAGAGAGTACTTTGGACCTGATTAGCATAAGAGGTTTAATAACCAGGATGCCTTGGCAAGAACAAAGAGAGCTTTGAAGATTGCAAGAGGATTGGATCAGACTGGTGACAGGAAAGAAGACTGAACTAATTTCTGCAAGTAGAAGAGATGCTGCAAAAATGTATAAGTTTGTTTGTGTGATGATTAAACCAATCATTGTAGTTAAAAATTACTAGCCCTCCTAGCATGGTATATAAGCATATGTAGTCCACAATAAATTTTTGGATTCTTCACCAGTCAGTTGTCCCCATCTCTCTCAGTCGCTGATAGATCTCTGCATCCCCTGTGGACTTCATGCATTACAGGGGGACAGTTTGTTTTACCATAGTCTTCACCACGGCTTGCAGAGGAATCTCGTCTCCGACGCTTGAAGCACCTCCTCCTCTTTTTTTTCACTGACCTTACTGCTGCCATGTTGTTTTCCCTCACATGTCCTCACTTCCTCCTCTTCTCTGACTAGAAGAAAAAAGACTGAACTAATTTCTGCAAGTAGAAGAGATGCTGCAAAAATGTATAAGTTTGTTTGTGTGATGATTAAACCAATCATTGTAGTTAAAAATTACTAGCCCTCCTAGCATGGTATATAAGCATATGTAGTCCACAATAAATTTGGATTCTGATCACCAGTCAGTTGTCCCCATCTCTCTCAGTCGCTGATAGATCTCTGCATCCCCTGTGGACTTCATGCATTACAGGGGGACAGTTTGTTTTACCATAGTCTTCACCACGGCTTGCAGAGGAATCTCGTCTCCGACGCTTGAAGCACCTCCTCCTCTTTTTTTTCACTGACCTTACTGCTGCCATGTTGTTTTCCCTCACATGTCCTCACTTCCTCCTCTTCTCTGACTAGAAGAAAAATTGCTACTTGTAGGTACCATTGCCAACAAGTTCAACTAATTCAAAGATTCCTGCAGGATCCCGCAGTGCCAAGAGGTTGATTTCATTCAGGTTCTGCATGGGGGAATCTCCTGCCATGTTTTAGCTGTCGGCCATGGGGCCCCCGCCGCCACCGCACAGGCAGTGGCAACTACCACAGCGCTGGTGCTATTTAATTGTCTTAGGTTGCAAATGCAAGATGTGGCTGGGGGTGTGTATTCTATCGCCATCTGTTAGAGGTAGGGCAGTTATCTACTGTTAATTGGGCAATCTGTTAAAACCAGGTGGGGTAGTTTTTATCTCTTCCACGACACACCCTCCCACGGGAAGATATCTTCTGTTAATGGGCCATTGAGTCTCACTGCATGACTTAATAAAGAACTGTTCTTCCTATTCCCATATCTTTGCCTGGGAGCCCCTTGATTTCAAAATTATAATAATTCGGAGGGAGGGGGTTTACATTTTCCATTTCAAGAGAGGCTCCTGCCTTCCTTAGCAGACACCTGTCTTTTCAAACCAGGTCATTAATTAACCAGCAACATTTGATTTGCAGAAAAAACCAAAACTACACAACTTTTGCAAAGTTGTAAAGACGGTATGTTTATTACAGCGCTGGATACATGTGGGGATCATTCCTCCTAAAGGACATGTGCACCCCTGAGAATTCCTGAACCTTTTTTATCCCTCTTACTGGTACATATGCATAGAGTTTAACAATAGGTTCATGCATATTTGTTTTACTGGTTTCGCATTACAACTTGCAACTAGTCCTTGTACAGAGAAAACTCTGGTCATCCTGTCCATCTCTTGCCTTCCTTTCAAAGTTCGAGGGGCTTCTTATCTCTTCAGCTTGAAATTCGCGGGTTTTTTTCCTTGCCTGAGGCAGTTTTTGTGAGCACAGCAAAGCTAACAGACTAAACAAATTAAAACAGCATAGCTCAGCTATGCTAGCAAGCTACAGACTTAATAATTCAAAGCAGCACATTTCAATTAAATCTGAAATGGATTTCTACCCTGGTAAATTTTCACTCTGTTTCACATTAATGCCGCTCTTCATGCAGGGCACTGGGAAGAAGAAGCCACTGCTGCCACCCCTGTCCCTCTGCGTGCGGCACAGCTAGCTAAAGGCACTCAGGCTGGCAAAGCTTGCTGTGGGCCATGCTGGCATGGCAGTGGCTGCAGAGGTATACAGCCACAGACCACGGCACCTCGCCACCCCTCAGGAAAAACTGCATGTATGCTGTTTTGTTTTTCTTCTTAAATATGTCATCACAGAGGCATTACCAACCTCCCTAATTGGGCCACCAGCATGCCCATCTTCAAAACCATCAATTGGCTCTGTCAGACATGGTGGAAGCTTCTAGCAGCTTCACACTTAAGCTATCCCTGTCGTGCTCTCCCACTACCAATAAATCAGGCTGTGCCAAATCAACACAGTATCTCTCTTAATCACTATAGGCATTCTTTTGTAGTGACGATTAAGTGCATTGCTTAGCTTATTCTTTTGTGATTCTTTACAGTTTTGCATTATAATAAATTACACTATTCCTTAAGTTGATGTCTGTGTCTTTTGTGCTGACCCTGCCCACTGGCAAAAAAAAATTGGCATAGTCAGCCAGATCAGATCAAAATGTCTCTTTTTAAATCTAAACATAAAAAAAATCTAAGTGTAAAGAATTGGTCCCATCCAAAATTCCCAGATGGAAAGATCTTCCCTATAGTTTGCTGGCTCTCAAGTGGGCTAAGGTTGGAGGACCATGCAAGCAATTGGGAAGTTAAAAGAAGCTGAACTGCTAGATGTATTGAAATGCATCCAAAAATTGTATATTGAAAAAGGAAAAGAGCTGATGGGTTTGGGAAAACAAGGATGGATTTTGTTAACAGCATATCCAACAAAACACAAACAGAAGGAACAGTTGTTGAAAAACTCTAACATGGAGCAAGAGATGTGTGAGTTGCAGAATCAAATTGTAATGTTACAGTGCCAAAATAAGCTACTTGCTGATAAGTTAGACACTTACCAGACTGTAACCAAGAAGGATGTAGTTTGAGTAGCACAGTATAAGAAAAAGAGGGGACAAGTGAATCACAAGAAAGAGCATACAGTGATTGCAGAGGCAGGTGTGCAGTGGGATCCTAATAAATGGGAAAGAGATATTTGGGATCCTACAGGTTTTGATGAGGCTTATTCCCCAGATGAATTCATAGATGTTGATGCTTTTTACTTGGTCCTAGAATTAAGAGCCAGACACAATTTAGGGATAAAAGGGTTTTTACCTCGGGATTTAACAAGGATCATTATGATGTAACAATTCATCAGGGTGTAATATGCCGAAATGCACATATACGGTTGATCATGTATACAATTTTATAGACCTTGCAAATTAGTACATCTAACAAAGATGACCCAATGACACGCTTAAATGAATAGCGTGACATCTCCCTATTCTAAAGTATTCCCCCCCAGATGGGCCTAATCCTAGTTTAGAGGATGTGTTCTAGAGGGGGCCTTGGTTTCTCAAGATAGTGTAAGGCTTTCCGGCCTTCAGCTGTGAGGCCTTTAGGATGTTTGGTCTTCTGGACTAGCAGAATACCAGGACTATGCTAGTATATCAGGCTTAAGGAATTACAAGTATGCATGCTAGGGGTACTGAGAATACATAAAAGGGATATAAAAAAGGCAGAAATCATCATGGCATCATGTGAGATCATCATGGAGATGAAAGATAGAATTAAAGGCTAATGGTCAGCAGGTCAGGAAGGATATGATAGAGGATTATACTCAGCAAAAAGTAAATGATATAAGTGAACGGTTTAAGCAAAGACCCAAGGAACCTCTCTCTTGGATTGTACATTTGCATGACCAGAGAGCATCAGGGGTAATTCTAGACTCAGGAGAGTCTAAGAAGTTTTTAGTTTTGAGCTTATATTCTTTTGTACAAGATGTGTTTCAGAACAACATTCACAATACTAATTTGTTAGCTTTGGCTGCTCAGGGATGTAACACCAAATATCCTACAGAAAAATGATTGGCCAGGATCCAAAAATCAGTGGTATACTTTGCAAGATTGTATACAACAAATAAAGCAGCAAGTAATGAGATTGGCTACCTTTATTGGAGACTAGGACTCTGATGTAGAATGCATTGTCTGTTACTGTGAGAAATAAGCTAATTAGGACTGCTCCACCAGCATACAAAAATGTAATCATGATTGTCTTGATTAACAAGACGGAATCCCCTGGATGAAGTAATTGAGAAAATACAGCAGCTGGGTAACCTTGATGAATGGGGCCCACACAGTAGTGCAGGGAACCGAGATACTCGAGACAGCTTGTCGTGGATGGTGGAAACGGAAAGACAACACACACTGGGGTTTCATGCAGCAGAAAGAGAGTTTAATGGCTTACACAGCTCTTATATACCCTATTCAAAAGACTCTGCATTCAAACCTGATTGGCTATGATTGGTTACCACCCAGCTCATTGACCAACACCTGCCTGCTTAGGTTTTTGTCAGTGATTGGCTCTCTGTAGGTAAACTCCTCCTTCCTTCAGGCTTCATGGACCAGCAGTTTTGCTATCATAATTCCCCCTTTTCTGTTTTAAAATATAAAAGCTGAGTTTATTATCTCTCTGTGGGGTCCCTTGCAGAAAGGACAACAAACATGGTACAAGGAGAATGAAACTCCTCACCAAACTGACAAACCCAGTCTTTCCAGCTATTGGTGTGTCCCATCATTTTTTTACTATCATGTCCAGGAGCAATCAAAGGTACAATGTTACTGGGTGGCATGCTGCAGGTTACTTACTTAAAACTTAGAACTTGAACACTACAGAATTTACAGAATTCACAGAATTC
>NW_005054890.1:0-25319 GCF_000277835.1 Geospiza fortis
CAAGTGATTGGCGTTTTTCACAGTGGGCAATCTTGTTTATTAGTCTAGCAGGCAGCTGTAAGACCCCAAAACTCACTCAATAAAAAGGTTTATGGTTTTTTATGTACCCTGAGTTAGACATGCAGGAGAAATACCAACAAGATATTCTCAAGAGGTCAAGACAAAAAAAACCTTTAGTGGCAACTTCAGAAAATCAGAGAACTTTGGCAAAAGTTTAGAGCAGCATTCAATCAACACAAAACATTTCACAAAGCATTAACTTAGCCCATTCAACTTAGCAAACTCCAAGCCTATCCAATTTTAAGTTACTCAAAACTCCACAAAGAGGGAATTAGAAGAAGGAGAAAGAGAGAAACGATGTCAAAAAGAACAAATATACCGACCACTCCTAGTTTCCAGTGGTGTCTCAGCTGATATAAAATCCAAGGAAAGGTAGGGTCAAGACATTCTTGCCTCGTGTTCTTGGTTAAGCACCCTTTGACTTTCCTGGCCCTTCCCCCAGGTGGGAATTCTGGTCATCTGGTCACTCAGAAGGTGGGTTAGGGGCTCCAGAGGCAGGGTGTAGAGCATTGCCTCTGGTGTGCCAGTGATTGGCAGCCACTGCAGGGTTGGGGTATGCAAGGCAGGGCATTGCCTCCCCAGGGCAAGGCCCTACCTGTGCATTCCCCCACACACATGCCCAAAATGTTTTGAGCCAGTAATCCTTCCAGTCTCTCACAGCAGCTTCTTAGCAATTATGCATTCAAAGTTACTGTTACCTTAGCCATAGAGCTAAAGGGGAGCTTTTGTAGCATTGTTCTAGCCTACAATGCATAATGCATTTGTGTTCAGTAGCTATTACTTTGGTACAGGGTTTGTATTTCATGTTTAAATCAGATGATAAGACTCTTGATGGTTGTCTAGTTTTTATAGGAGTTGTCATACAAGAGACCTTTGTCCTCATCACAGAACGCTCCAACATAAGGAATAGCAATACTGACAGTCTTTAACCGACTTTGTGTGTCTTTGTCTGGGTTTGAAAGACAGGTGTCTGCTAAGGAAAGCAGGACTCTCCCTTGGAATGGAAAATATGACCCCTTGCCCTCCGAATTATTATAACTTTGAAATTATGGGGTTTTCAGGCAAAGATATGGGAAAAGGAATAACAGTTCTTTACTAGTGTGTGTATGTATAACAAGGCAAATAAACAACAACAATGGCAACAACAACATACAGAACCAGAAACCCAGTAACAGCCTTCTCTCAGCTGTCAAGCACTTTCCCCTTTGGTGTAGGGATGGATGGTCACAGCTGGCAGGGGCGCTGGTGGCTCCCAGCCGGGCAGGGTAGGTGCAATGATTCCCTCGTGGCTTTAGGGGGCGCTGTGGTGTGAATTCAGTTATCTCACTTGGTAATGGCAGACGTGACGGTGAAATGGATGGAAAAGGGGCTTCCTTTACAAACTTCCAGGGGCAATCGATCCCGGTGCCCCCTCTGGGTAGCGAAAGGAGCTGTAGCAGGAACCTCAGAAACAGCAAGTTGGAATGGCAGGGACGAGCAAAACCTCAGAGTGGTAGGTGAGATTAATCAGAAACTGAGCAGCTGTAGCTGGAACCATAGGGTGTCCTGGCAGGCAGGGGGTGTGGGGCCTACAGTGTAGCAAAAAAACCCCCCAAACCCAGAGCAGTGGCAGAGGAATGGCAGGGGCAGTGCAGTAGCAGCCCGGCTGCCAAACACGACAGAGAGAGGCTCCCTGGGAGGGGGAAAGGGTTCAGGATCCTGGGGTTTCCCCTGAGTAACCCAAGCAGATGGTGAAAGTCCCTTTTTTACTGAGGTAGGGTGTTAATAAGGCCCAAGTTCAGTGGCTGCTCTCACTAGCAAAGGCTCACCCACGGCAGAAGAAGCAGGACAGGGCTACACTCTGGCAGCGGCGGCGAATTCCCCTCCCAATTAGCAGCAACTCCACTATCCTCCCCTGAAACCTAGAGAGCAGGAGAAAGCTCGGAGATGCACCCAACCCCTTCCCCCAGCCCAAATCTTGCAATATGTCTGCTCTTCCCAGAGAAACCCCTAGGTAAAGAGAGAGCAGCCAGCTGCACCCATCCCCTGAGCTGTGGCAACTTTTGTCTCTCTTAAATACCTGGTTGTTATTGTTCCTTGACAAGAAAATGGGAGAAAATTCCCTGAGAGAAAGAAACAAAAGGAAAAAATTCCTAAAACCCAACAGTCTTCATCCTAGAACAATGAGTAATCCTTTTTTTATGATGAAAAGCTTAAATCACTAAGTATTTTTGAGGAATGAGACTTCTCTGATATTCCAGTATTCTGTTAGAAGTTGATATGAAAAATGGAAAGATGATTTTGAAATGTTGCACTATTATACACAGATGTGATAGATGAGTAATGTGATGGTTGACTCTCACAATTAAAAGGCAAATATCATGTACATATGTTAAGAGAAGTTTTATAGACTTATAGTTATGTTTTGTCCCCCCTCCCCCCCGCATTGTTATCAGGGGGTGGACTGGGTTTGGGACATGTGGGAGGGCCGGCTTGTTACTTGTAATATATGTTAGAAATAATTCATGCTATAAAAGAATGCATTTTATAAAGACTGTGAAATCCAAACGAGTCTCTGACCACAAGCAGCCTGAGAGGAGGATGTCTATTCAAACTCCGAAATTCCTGGAGTCGGCTAGATAACTATCGGCATTTAGCCCAAGAATAGACGCACCCAGTGCAATGATCACCGTTATCCCGAGTCATTGGAAATCGCCTAAGAGCGATCATCGCCCTGTGGATAACATCAACCAGGAGACAGCCTTTGTCCAGCTCTGCACAGTGAAAGAACCAACTATGAATGTGAAGAGTTACAAAAGAAACTGTGACTCGTTCACCTCGGGCACAATAAACTGTATAAAACATCTCCGCTAGAAGCGACTCTCGTGAACGAGGGCGGATTCAATGCAATAGAGGCCGGATCCAGGTTCACCCAGCGCCGATCTCAGGCTCACCGCTGTCTCTTTGGCTGTGGTGGTTTTGAGGACCGTATTTTGGTCATGGAAAAAGATAAATAAATATATTCGCATTTTTGATAATTTGGCTTTTGATTGATCATTTATAACATTACTGAAGCGATACGCAGAATAAATAGACTCCACAACCTGATGTAGTTATGAAGTGGGTATGTATGTCAGCACTTGGCACAAGTGAGATAGCTCTCATGAAAACTTGTGCCCCAAGCCCTGATCTGACCCACATCTTTATTCACGAAGATGTTCCATATGCATTACTTTGCACAACCTTTCAATGCATATTCAGCCCCTGACCCCGCCTGTCCTCGCCTTGCATGGTAATTAGATCCACGCCTTTCTGAGCATGCATTGTTCACTGTGGTGTTCGCACGGGGGTCTTTGGTGGTCTCTGAGGCCAAAGGCTGTGGTCTTCATGATTGAACTTTTCTCCTTTGTGCACGCGCTTTGGTCCCTTGGTGCTTATCTGAGTACGTCTGTTGATTTTGATCAGCTTGGAGACAGAGGAGCCTCTTTATCTATGTTTCTTGCATTCCTTGGTCTTCTCCCAGTTTTGTTCTTTATCGCAAGAAGCTTCAGAAATGTTTCATTTTCCTATGCCCTTTGTACCATGGCAGAGGTTTCTTAAGTAAAAGGCTAAAATTCAACACACAATTCTACAAGCTATAATTTAAATGCTTAATTCATATTGCTAACTTGAGTGAACCACCAAAACCTCCATTTCATTACTATGGCAACATCTGACCCCCAACCAAGATTTAAGGACATAAACCCCACCACTGGACAGCAAAGAAGGAGTCGATGGACAGAACTTTGGGAGGGGCTAAAGGGTTAAAAGGCCAAATCTCCATTGTGTGGATGAGCACATGGTGGGAAAAAATCCTTTGCTCCCAGCCCAGTAATATTTTCTCTATTCAGTCTTCTGTTATATTTTTGATAAGGTTTTAATAAGCCTTTTAAATTTTTGAAAGTGAGTATCATTTCTCACACAGAGGTGGAGTTTGCTCAGGCATGATGCTTTCTCCTCTGTGCATTCCAAAAGATAGTTGGTGTATTGGCTTTCCACTACAAGGTTTTGGTATCTGGGGGGGTACAAGGGTGGCTTTTGTGAAAAGCTGCCAGAAGTCAGAGCCAATGCCAGACGACTTCAAGACAGACCCACCACTGGCCAAGGTCAGGCCAATCAGCAATGGTGGTGTGACTTCCCACTCTTAAGGGGAAGGGAACACCCAAGATTCATAGATGCTCGCAGTTGAAAGGAATGATGAAAGCCAGAGGGTCTGCAAAAGCTTGCATAGTTTTATTAGTTAATTACATACTTAGCATGGGAATAGATATGTTAGTCCCTAACCTACTATGTAAACACATGGCAGTGGGTTTTGGATAAAGGGGTAGAGAAGACAGAAAGAGATTAATTATAGAGGATGGATGGATGGTGTTGTCTTATATGGCACAAGTTCTATTATCATTATAGTGCATGGATTTCATAGCCTCAGAGTTTCATACCTCCTCAATGTTTCTTGTAGGTAGCTCCTCTGAGCACTGACTGTTCCTGCTCCTTGCAGCAGCCAACTGACTCCTCTTCCCATTAGTCCACTCTTTTATACCACTAGTTCTTATTTGCTACAGGTGTTGCCTGTTATCATCCAGCCTGCTCCTAATCTTTAGTAATAGGGTCCAGCTGCAACTCATTGGGGGATAAGATTGCATTCTACATTACCCATACTGTGTCCTCCTACAGGGAGGGAACATCACATCACCAGTCCTGGCTATTAATGTTTGAGACACGCACAGTAGTCCCCTTATCTTCCAAGTTTCTACAGATGGTAGTGCCTCTGGGGTAGCATCTTCTGGGGGGGGGGGGGGGGGTGGCTGCAGCTGTGAGAGGAGTGCGAATATGTGAGATAAACATCTGCTGACACCAAGGTCAGTGGAGAAGGAAGGGGAGGAGGTGCTCCAGGCACTAGAACAGATTCCCCTGCAGCCCATGGAGGGAAGACCTCAGTGAGGCAGGCTTTCCCCTTGCAGCCCATGGAGGAGGACAGCAAAGCAGATATTCTGCAACTTATGGAGAGCCACAGTGGAGCAAGTGGACATGCCCTGAAAGAAGCTGCATGCCATGGAGAGCACCGAAGCAGGGTCCTGACAGCACCTGTGGACCTGTGGGAAGCAGATCCCATGCTGCAGTAGGTTTTCTGGTAGAGCCTGTGACCCTGTGGGGAACCCACACCAGAGCAATCTGTTCCTGAAAGACTGCATCCCATGGAAGTAAAGCATGATGGAGCAGTCCATGGAAAAATGCAGCCTGTGGGAAGGAGAGCAGAGGAAGAGTGCAAGTAGCAATGAGTTACAAAGAGGAAATATTATGAACTGACTGCAACTCCTATTCCCCATGTCCTTGCATTGCCTGGAGAAGGGAGAAAGCAGATGAATCATGAATAGCAAATTAAAGCTATGCTTAGGAAGAAACAAGGCAGATTTAATTTTAGTTCTTTGTTTCTATCCTGTTCTATTTTTTGAGTTGCCAATAAATTCATCTTCCCCAAGACAAGGTTTTGCCTCTGAAAGTAACTGGTGAGTGATCTCCCTGTCCTTAACTTGATTCACCAATTTTTTTCATCTTATGCTTTCCCCTGTCATGCTGAAGAGGTGGAATGAGAGTGGCATATAGGTGTTTGGCAGCCAGACAGTGTCAATCTACAACAGGATAACATGAGTGTGCATCATGAAATAGCTAATTTAAAATTAAACACTCATAAAACCAAAAGATCAATAATTAAGCTAAAGTCCTCAACATCATTATTAGAGAACTCTGCATAGTGGAGGAATTTGTAGTGAAAATTAACATACTTTATTTATTTAATTTAACAAAACTCTAATTAACATAAGTAAATCCATAAATTTTCCAACAAAATAAATTGTGTGTTGCAAGTTGCTATGCCTGTAACATTACTTAAACATTTTGTAAATTCTTAAGAAATCAAGGTAGGAAGAAAAATACGATGAACAATTTATGTAGTTCCCAGTTCATAATACTATTAACAGGCCAACAAATTTTTGCACTGCTGAGTAATTAAAGTTCCCTCAGGGCTATTGCCAGCAAGCATAAGTGATTGTCAGCTCTTAGTGATATTCAGCTCAGGATTTCAGCTGCCTGCTTGGTGCAATTAGCCCAGGCCGAGAGGCACAGTGGACAAGAGAGAGGGAAGAGGCGACGGAGGGGTTCCGCAGAGATGTTCTTTATTGATGCGAAGGTCTGGTCTGCACTCGTTCCAACAAGTGGGCTAAAATGTGCCCCTTTTATAGGTTTTAGGAGGATTGAGATTTGGACCAATGGCAAGGGGTTAAAGTCCTAACCTATAGGGTTACAGGGATATGCTCTAGGGTGGGGGTGAGGAAGTAAAATGCTGATTCAGTTCCTCCAGGGAGCCCTGGTTGTGTCCATAGGGACTGCTACACGCAACAACTTTTCTTTCTTCTTAATGATGTTATCACAGAGGCTTTCCTACCATTGCTAATTGGCCCAGCCTTGGCCAGCTGCACGTCCATCTTTGGAGCCACACCTGGGGTTCTCTGCCAGACATGAAGGAAGCTTCTAGTAGCTTCTCACAGAAGCGACCCCTGTAGCCCCCCTGCTACCAAAAATCAGGCCCTGCAAACCCAATACAGCCACAAGGGCTTATTGCTGACTCATGGACAGTTTGTTGTACACCAGGACCCCCAGGTCCTTTTTTGCAGTGCTACTTTCCAGCAGGTCACCCCCAGCTTGTACTGGTGCCTGGGGTTATTCCTACCCAGGTGCAAGACCCTGAATTTTCCTTTGTAGACTTTCAGAATCTTTTTCTGTCCATCTCTCCAACCTGTTGAGATCTTTCTAAATGTCAGCACAGCACTCTGGGGTATTGGCCACTCCTCCCAGCTTTGTATCATCAGTGGACTCGCTGAGGAGGCATCTACCCCTTCATCCAAGTCATTGATTAACAAGTTTAACAATACTGAGCCCAGCATTGAATCTTAGGGGACACCAATAGTGACAGGCCTCCAACTAGACTGCAACTGATCACAACACTCTGAGACCTGCCTTTCAGACAGTTCTCAATCTACCTCACTGTCCACTCATCCAACCCACACTTCCTGAGTTTGCCTATGAGGATGCTGTGAGAAAGTGCCAAAAGCCTTGCTGAAGTCCAGGTAGACAGTATACACTGCTGTCCCCTCATCTATCCAGGTAGTTGTCTTGTCATAGAAGGCAATCAGGTTGGTTAAGCATAATTTCCCTTCAGTGAATCCATGCTGACTACTCCTGATCACCTTCTTGTCATCCATGGGGATAGACATGGCCTCCAGAGTGAGGTGCTCCATCACTTTTCCAGGGATTCAGGTGAAGCTGAGTGGCCTGTAGTTCCCTGGGTCCTCCTTCTTGCCCTTTTTGAATATGGGCACACTGCTTCTCTGGTTAACCTTTGTGAAGTAGATAGCTCTGGAAGACATTATCAATAAATTGCATCATGTTTGAGAATAGGAGCAGATCACTGTTAAATCTTGCTGTTCTTTTAAATAATAACTGTCCTTATTGGTATTCATGTCTGAACAAAATTAAAATTCTTTTTACTTTCTGTTAATCTATAAAATTCCATGTTGTGTTTATGGAAAATAGTGCAGTGTAAAAACAAACAAGTGAAACACTGCATCACAGAGTATATATTATAACCTAAAAATTATAAATATTGCACAGAGCATATCAGATTTTCAGTTCCTGGAAAGGAGTTAAGGGGGAATGCACCACCAAAATCAGTAACAGTTCCTTTAAAACAACCGGATTCATTTTTTCAGAGTTAATGAAAGATGTTTATTAGAATAGGAGATTGTTTCCCTATAATTGTCTCTTGTTTTCTTAGCCTCCTCCAGGAAATGTGAGAATGACTCATGTACCCAGTACCCAGCCAGCAATAATGAAACCAACAGAAGAATCACCTGCTTACACACAAATTTCAAAGGTTTGTTTATAACTTTCAGGCACTAGGTTCCTTTCAAATATAGTAATATAAATACACTTCTGAAGTTGTGTATGTTATAAATAAACATTGTTTTCCTAATAATTTATGAAAATGAATACTGCCTTTAAGTAATCAGTTACTGCATGAATTTGTGTAATATTAGGTTGATCTTCATAAGTGGAGATGTTAAATTTTGGAAAATAGACTTGGAATATTAATTTTGTGTTTGTATGTTTTTAATAGCTAATAATGCTTATTTTGTTCAGGAGCATGCCTTGGCCCAGGCAGAACTGCTAAAGCGTCAAGAAGAACTGGAAAGAAAAGCAGCTGAATTAGATCGCAAAGAAAGGGAAATGCAGAGTGTAAATCAGCAGGGGGGTATGCATAAAAATGTTTTTTTTTAAATTACAGAAATTTCACTTTTTCTTAGAAACTGGTTTATGTTGCAGTGTGATGCAATTTCCTGTTTTAGCTATCCCAGTCCTTTCCCAGGTGTGGCAATACCTTCTCCCTTCCCCTCCCCTTGCCTCCTGCTAAGTGCTGTCCGTCAAGCTTGACATTACAGCAAGGGCGTCGTGTGATTGGCTAAAGTTCAAAAGATGCTTCTCAGCCCTGGGGTCATTGGCCTGTCTAGGTGTAATTGTCCCCTGAGACTTCCCCCCTCCTACCTGGTTGGTGGCATACCTACCCCTTCCCTCCCCCTGTCCCCGGAGTTTAAAAGGACACTGAGACCATGCGGTCGGCATTCGGTTGGAGCTGTTGCAACATTCAGAGGCCTGCGTGCCCAGGAATAAAACTCTGGATCAAGACCCTCTAGCCGGATCCGTCTCCTTTTTTCCTTCACCTCACCTAAGGCCTTTCCATCAGAGGTAAAACCCGAGTTCCTGCTTGCCTGGACTTGTTCCAAGTGCCAGCTGCAACATACAGCTAGCCAGGGGTGTCTCTGAGGTGAAACACCACAGGTGCCGCCTTTGGTCAAGCAGCAAGGGTCAGACGAGCCCAGGCACGTTCCACCCGGTAATATTGGGATAATATTCCAATAGTTTTAGTTTTACAGTGTTACTGTAGTGAAACAGATCAAAGGGGGTTTTGTAACCTCCTCAGGAAAAGAAAATTGATTTCCTTTGGAACAATGCAGTGAATAAAAACTGGCCTGTGCAGATTTTCACAGCAAAAATTTTAAATGAGGCCTATGTTACATGTTACTCTCTGCTATCAGCTATTTTTATTTTAGGTTAATATCCAAGTAATACTGTTGAATAGAAATGGAGCAGTTTGAGAAGTAACTTCATAAGTAACATCTCTTTGATTTCTCTTCTGTCAGTATTTATAGCTGTAGGAGAATTTTACTCTTTTGAAACATTTTCTTATCTTTTGGCTATGTTACAGACAGTATTCTATGCTAATAGCAGAAAGATTTATTTTATTATTAATATTCTATTAATTTTTCATATGTTGCTTTGTAACCCATAGTAAAGATCTGTATCTCATTTTGCCACAACATTTAAGTAACCATCAGTTTTTATACTGCAATTTCACATATGGAATTTACATCCTCTTAACTGAAGATACTTTGCTAGAATTAGATCTACAGGAAAAATTTTAGACTGAAATTAAAAAACCTCAAACAAACCAAAACACCACGCAAGGTTGACTTTGTGTGTTCTTTTCACTTGTATCTAGAAATCTGACTGTTGTATTTCCACATGTGCTGAGATTTTTTTGCTGCTGTGGTTATTGGAATATACAGCAGCACAATTCCAGATTGCATGACCACTTAGTAATTCAAATTCTTAGAAACTTTATGCCACTCATCTGCTAGGATCTGGGAATAAGGAATTGCTATTCTTCTAAGGAAAAGAATCATGATGATATTGTCCCTACATTAAACAATTTTTATTTTCTCAGTATTTATTTTTTTCAATATCTCTATTAAATCTCTGTATCTCTTCTCCCAGATAATTTTTTGCTTGTTTGTTTTTTAATATTCTTCTCCATATATTGCTCTTCATCTAATTTCACTGACTTATATTGATGATCTGAATTGATCACTTGTCTCTTTCAGGCTTCAGGGACAGTCTTGTTCATCTATATCATAGGAAACAACTCTGATACCGCATGCATGTTTCATGATATTTCTAAAATTAATATTTACTGTTTTATTATGTTGCAGTTGTCTCCTAGTTTTGACTAGAACAGAGTTAATTTTTCTTTTCTGCAGTAATGTGGCTGTGGGAGTGTCTAGAAGGTTATTCCATACTACCTTATGTCATTTGCCAGGGGTGGGGGAAAAGGACTTTCTCTCTTGCTTCTGAGAAGAAGGGTGCTCCTTCCACGGGGAGAAAGCATGGCTGGTAAAATGGTTGGTATTGCCACAGACTTTCTGTGTAAATAGTTTCTTTGTCTTATACCTTTTTTTATTACCATTGTTGCTGTTAATGTTCATTTTCTTATCTCATTGCTGTTTCCAGTAAATTGTTTTTCTCAACCTGTCATCTTTGCCTTTTGTGCTTCTAACTAGAGGGGGAAGGGAAGCGACTGCTGGCATGGTTACAGTGGGAGCACTGAACTGGGGAATATCATTCCTAAACCATGACAAGTTGTTCACATCCAAGTGCTTGAAGAGTCCATGAAGAATCTAAAGGACTCTTTGGGGAGGTTGAATAGGAAAGAGAGAGCTCTTAAAGCTTGAAAGAGAATATTGGGGTTTTGCCAAATGACTGCATAAAAGGTACTGCACATCAGAAATTGTATGTTACGAATGAGGCGAACAATATTCCTTTCCTTCTGATTTTTTTCTTGTCACACTCATGCAAACTCCTTTGGAAACATTTTAGAGATACTTTGATTGGAGGACAAAGTCTTTTGCAATAGTACTCTAGCTATTTGCATTCAAGATGCTGGCTGCACATTTAGGACACTTGTCATATGCAACTGACAAAAATGAAAATATCTTCAAGCTGGTAGGTCTGCTCAGCAATAGGTCCAGGGAGGTGATTCTCCCCCTCTACTCCACTCTTGTAAGACCCCACTTGGAGTACTGCACCCAGCCCTGGGGCCCCCAACATAAGAAGGATGGGGACCTGGTACTGCTGGAGCAAGTCTAGAGGAGGCCACGAAGATGCTGAGGGCTAAAGCACCTCTGCTATGGAGACAGGCTGAGTTGGGGCTGTTTAGCCTGGAGAAGAGAAGGGTCCATGAAGACCTTATAGCAGCTTTCCAGTACCTAAAGGGGGCCAACAAGAGAGCTGGAGAGGGACTTTTCACAAGGGTATGTTGTGATCGGACAAGGGGAAATGGCTTTAAACTGAAGGAGGGTAGGTTTAGATTAGATAGTAGAAAGAAATTTTTTACTAAAAGGGGGGTCAGGCACTGGGACAGTTGCCCAGAGAAGTTGTAGATGAGTGTAGTGAGTTGACCTTGGCCAGGTGCTCGGTGCCCACTAATCCACTGTATCGCTCCCTTTCCCAATGGAACAGGGGAGACAATGAGATGGAGAACAAACAGCAGGTGAGATAAGGGAGTTTTATTACAGTGAAAGAAAGAAAGAAGTGAGTCTGTGTGCACATAAGTGAAGGGAAAAGTCCATCTCTACTTCCCATCAGCAGCGATGTTCGGACACTTCCTGGGAAGCAGGGCTTCAGCACTTGTAATTGTTCCTCCAGGAAGGCAAACATTGAAAACTCATGAATGCCCCTCCTTCCTCCTCCCTCCTCCCTCCCTTAGCTTTATATATCTGAGCTGACGTTATATGGTTGTGTCCCCTCCCAGGATTTTGCCCACTCATCCCTTTGATGGGGGAAGGAATGTCAGAGGGACAGCCCTACCCAGCAGTAGCCAAAACACTGGTCTGTTAACAGCTGTCAGCTACTAATGCAAAGCACAGCACTGTGAGGGCTGTGAACTTTATCTCAGTCAGACCCAATACAATATCCCATCCCTGGAGACATTCAAGGCCAGGTTGGAAGGGGCTTTGAGCAACCTGGTCTAGTGGAAGGCATCACTGCTCATTGCAGGGGGTTGGAGCTAAATGATCTTCAAGGTCTCTTCCAACCCAAACCATTCTATGATGTCTTCAGTCTTCTCTTTTCAGTTTCTACACAGTATTGCACTTGAGCTTATGTAAGGACCTGATAATAAGAAAAATGCCTCAAAAATTGCTTAGTCATTGTGTCTGCTTATCATAATCTCTTTTAACACCTGAAGACTACGTGCGGGATGGACTGTGAGCTGCCTTGAGGTCCAGAAAAAGAAGGGCAAAAACTGTGCTAAATCAGGAGGCAAGAGAGAGAGGTGTCACCATCATATTTTCTGAAAAATCCCTTCCTGGGAAGCTGAAAAACCTCAGAGAAAAATGAAAACAATAATTATCTGATCTTCTGTGTTTTGCTGCTTTGGAATGTGGTTTGGACATTGTTTACCAACTGGTCATTGTTTGATTGGTTTCATGTGAATTGTTTTGACTTAATGACCAATCACGGTCCAGCTGTGTCGAGGCTCTGGCGAGTCACGAGATTTTTATTAGTATCTTCTTAAGCCTTCTGTAAGTATCCTTTCTCTAAGAACATGGAGTCAGATTCATCATTTCCTTCCTGCCACGGGGGACCCTGAAAATACCACAGAGAGGGACAAAAACTCTGCCCTTTGCCTCCTCACCCTGCTGCCTGCTAAAGCCTTTTTACAGCTGTGAAAACAACCTGAAGCCTCCCAGAGCTGAGCCACTGCCAGCACGCCCCCCCCCCCATCCTGCATCTTTGGAGTGACCAGCACAAGTGGATCGGAGCCATGCATGAGCTGTAGGGACCATGCATTGCATCTGCATTTCAGAAGACATTCCAGCTAAGCTGTCAACCCCAAGACCAGAAAATGCAGATAACCTACTTCAAGCGGCAGGGGAAAAAAAAGGCAAAAAGTGCTTTCCTCCCCCACCTCAGCAGAAAAGTAGCAGTGTTGTGGTAAACTATCCTATGCTTTTAAAATAATCTTAGCTTTTTCCAACTTTTCTCTACTTTTTCCCTTTTGTTCTCTTTGCCTCTTTTACAGTTAATAAAGTGAAAATATTGGTTTTTTGGTATCAACATTTAACTTTGTTTGAGTTTTTATCTCATTTCAGGGAATATTGAAACCTGAAGCTCTTTCTACAATTCACAGAGAGCTCTCTCTGCTCCTCTGCCATTACACAGATTGTAACATCTTATTAATGTGTGCTGCTTCCTTTTTCAGCTAGTTCATTTTGGCATGCCTGAAAATCCCTTCCTGGGCTTGCATGAAGCTAGTTTGTGGGTAACTGCATTCATAGTGTAGGCATGCCAATAAAGTTATGTTAATAGGCCTTGAGATGGTAACTTGTGTGGAATGAAATAACTCAGCTAGGTTTTTGCTTATCAAGATACAGTCTTGGAATATGAGTATCCAAAGTGTATTTAGAAAAAGGCCACTTGGTTTTTGATCTTAAACCAAGTCATCAATCTGTCTTTCAGTCTTAGTTGAAAATTTTGAAACTTGTGCCACAGGGGTGGGAAGACACATCAGATAACATTCTTTATTAAGAATTTGAACCATTATGTCTGATTTTTATGTGACTGTCTTGAAACTATCAGTCCTGAAAGAAGTAACCATATACTGCAGAATGAAGATCTGAATTATTATCAGATACGTTTCATTTAAGAAATCCCCAAGAAGATTTTAATATGGATGGGAATATTTCTTGGTTACCTTCTGTATGCTCCCTCTGTAAATCCCCTGCTCTAAAAGGCTTGATAAAAATGGTGTTGGGGGATGATGCTGGCCAAATGCCAGTGCATCCATGAAAAATCATTCACTTATTCTCCTCTGCTATAGTTAAGCAAAAGAGGGGGAAAGAACAATTAAAAAAAAGCTCATGGGGTGAGATAACGATTAGGAGGAAACACTTTAAGGGCAAAATAGGCTCAAAACTTGAAAATATAGGAAGAAAAATTTATTAACAGAATTAAAAAGAGGATAATGAGAACTAAAATAAACCTTTAGAACATCTTCGCCCACCCCCAGTCCTATTTTCTTTCCCACCAACAGCGCAGGGAGACAAAAACATGGTCTTTTTAGTCCGTTTGTCACTTCTAAAAATCTTTCTTCAATTCACTTAAGGAGAAGAGTCTCTTCTGCTATGCCATGGGGTACTTCCCAAGGGAGACAGTTCTCTGTGAACTTTTCTAATGTGGTTCTAATTTGCACAAGTAGCAGTCCCGCCCAAATCTGCTGCAATGTGAAGTCCTTCCCATGGGCAAAGCAGTCTTCCCACAGCTGCTTTTTTTTCATGGGCCATTTAGTTCATGGGGTTTTGTTTTTAAGGATGAGCTATTCTAGTATAAAAGCAAGGGTCTTCATCTTCTGTCTCTGGAAGCAAGGGTTCTCTCTCTGTACAAGCCTCTCTCCAGATCACAGCTTCTCAGCACCACACGCTCCAGCATGAAAACCTTTTTCTCGTGGGCTGCAAGTGAATTCTGCATCCCTCCATGGACTTCATGAATTACAGGGAAACTGTTGTATTATAGTCCTCACTATGGCTTGCAGAAAAATCTCAGCTCTGACACTCGGAGCACCTCCTTCTCCCCCTCTTTTGCACCGACCTTAGTGTCCCATGTTGTTCTTCTCACGTGTCTTCACTTTTTTCTTTTCTCTGATTTGGGAGAGAATTGGTCTTTGTCTGTTCTCAAGTTCTATCAATTGAAAAGTTTTTATAGAGTTCTGCAGCACTGAAAAGTTGATTCTGTCCAGGCTCTGCATTGGGGAATTGCTTGTCATGTCTCTCATTGCTGATCACGTGGTCCTCACCGGCATCGTACTAGCTGCGCAGGCTGCTGGCTCCACTCCACACTTTTCCTCATGTGGGGCACTGAAAAAAAAAAAGCTGCTGCTGCCACCCTTGCTCTTCTGTTTGTAGCATGGCTGGCTAAAAGCAACTAAGCAAACAAAGTTCATTGCGAGCCATGCTGAGGTAGCCGCGGCTGCGTGGGGCGTCCGGGCTCTGCAGGGAAGGGGCCTGGCTGGCCCCCTCACCACTCCTTGGAGGCGAGAGAAAAAGAGAGCTTCCCGTGGTTTTGTCTTTCTTAAATATGTTATCATAGAGGCGTTACCAGCTTCTCTAATTAGGTTAGCAGCATGCCTATTCTCATGAAGCAATATGCGGAATAAATAGACTCCACAACCTGATGTAGTTATGAAGTGGGTATGTATGTCAGCACTTGGCACAAGCGAGATAGCTCTCATGAAAACTTGTGCCCTGAGCCTCGGGCTGTCCCACATCTTTATTCACGAAGATGTTCCATATGCAATACATTACACAACCTTTTCATACATATTCAACCCCTGGCCCCGCCTGTTCTTGCCTCGCACAGTAATCAGATCCACACCCTTCTGGGCATGCATTGCTTGCTGTGGTGGTTGCACGGGGGTCTCTGGTGGTCTCTGAGGCTGAAGATTGTGGTCCTCCTCATGACTGAACTTTTGAACTTTTCTCCTTTGTGCATGCACTTTTGGTCCCTTGGTGCTTATCTGAGTAGTCTGTCGGTCTTGATGACCTTGGAGACAGAGGAGCCTCTTTGTCTGGGTTTCTTGCATTCCTTGCTCTTCTCCCGGTATTGTTCTTTATGCAAGAAGCTTCAGAAATTTGCATTTTCCTATGTCCTTTTTACTATCGCAGAGGTTTCTTAAATAAAAGGCTAAAATTCACACATAATTCTACAACCTAAAATTTAAATGCTTAATTCATATTGCTAACTCAAGTGAACTCCAAAAACCTCCATTTCACTCAGAGGCAGCCAGCGACTAGTTCTGTCAGGCATGGAGGAAGTCCCCAGCAGCTCCTCACAGAAAATCGCTTCCGTGGCTGGCTTCCTCTCTCCTCACCAAAAAACAAGCCATATAGAACCACCACAAATGGTCAGTGGAAGTGGCAGAAAATTTAACAGATAATTAGTGCCTTGTACCTGTTTGGACAGAACTACCAGCTTCATCTTATCTGAATGGCAAAAGAAATAATGCAAGTGTATAATTTTTGCAAGTTTTCTGTTCTTATGTGGTGGGTTGACCTTGGCTGACTGCCAGGTGCCCACCAAGCTGCTCTACCACTCCCCTTCCCAACTGGATAGGGGAGAGAAAATAAGATGGAAAACAACTTGTACATTGAGATAAGTATTTTTACTAAAGCAAAAGCACAAGTTTGCATGTGCACAAGCAAAGTGGAAAAAAAAGAGGTTAATTCTCTACTTCTCATCAGTGAATGATGTTCAGTCACTTCCCAGGAAGCAGAACTTCAGCATGCATAGCAGTTGCTCCAAAAGGCAAACACTGTAAACAACAAATACCCCATCTTCTTCTTCCTTTCCTTAGCTTTTATATCTGAGCTGATGTCATATGGTATGGAATATCCCTTTGGTTAATTTGGATCAGCTGGCCTGGTTGTTGCCCCGCCCAGGATCTTGCCCACCCCCCAGCCTACTGACTGGGGGGGAGAATATTGGAGAGACAGCGCTGATGCTGTGCCAGCAGTAGCCAAAACACAAGAGTGTTCTCAACACATTTCCAGTTCCCAATGCAAAGCACAGCACTGGGAAGTCTGCTATGGGAAAATGAACTCCAGCTCAGCCCCACCCAATACAGATAAACTGCTAGTAAAGGCATGGTTGAAGATAGCAATTGCAAGCAAAACCTTGTCAGAATTTCAAATAAAGTTTTCTTTAGGTTAGTCTCTAATTCAGCTCCACTTTTTTAATATGGTAATTAATGTATCTCTTGCATACAGAATTTTAAATGCTATGGTAAAGGTTTTTTGTAGTTAGTTGAATCTCTGAGTCTATGCTTGTATTTACTTGTGTTCTGCATAATGTATACTCTAATCTGTGAGCAGATTAGCATACAGGAAATCCAAGTGTCTGATACTGTGTTGACCTTTGTGGTATCCTCACTCTGTCACACAACTATATCAAAATATATTGATGCTGTAGGGAATCTTCTTGTAACAAAAAGAAGTAGTTTACACCATTTAAATAGCTGCTTTTCTTCAGGCTTATGGACTTTTAGGTAAAGCTTTGACTGTAAAGTGTATTAGAAACTGGTTCAAAGTGTTAGAAAAATCCAAGTATTACAAATATCAGCATTCTGAGAATGAAGAATGTTTTTCAGTCCCCAGTCTTTGTGTTCTACAAAGTATGAGAGTATGGTGGGACGTAGAGAAATGCACATTTAAAAGTCAAGGAACTCTGAGAAATTATTTTGTGAAGAATCCTCTTTTCTCATGACTTTATAGGAACTGTCAGATGCCTGATTAGTCTTTTACATAGATAAAATATTGTACTTTCCTTGATCTGTCTTGTACTTCATTGCATTTTATTTCTGAAGTTTATTTTTAGTATTGTGTGAGGATTGCTAATAAAACTTTGGGGTTTTGGTAGCCCAAGTTATCTATACACTTGTGAAATTTATGTATAAAACAATTTGAACAAGTCCAAATGCATCTCTTTCTGGTATACAGAGATAAAACTGTATTATAAATCACCTTTTTTTTCTTTCTGATTTGCAGGTAGAAAAAATAACTGGCCACCTCTCCCTGAGAATTTTCCTGTAGGTCCTTGTTTTTACCAGGATTTTTCAGTAGACATTCCTGTAGAATTCCAGAAGACAGTAAAGATTATGTACTATTTGTGGATGTGTAAGTATTTTCATTTAAAGAAAAGGCAAAGTGCATATTTGAACTTGATGATACAGACTTGCTACTCTCGCTTTTGCAATATCTGTAATGAGAATTTTTTTAAAATTCAGAAGTCAAATGTTGAAATGAAATCTTTTTGTTAGCTTCAGTTTTAAATGTATTGGATTATTTCATAGAAATTTCCATAGGAAAAAAGGAAGAGGATTACCCAATGCAGATTGATTATGGTATAGTGCAGTTTTCTGTTTTAAATATCCCTGTTTTTGTAAAATGAGCTTTGACCATTTATTAATCTAGAAATAATTTTATTGTTTTTAAAATCAGCTTATATATTAAAAAGTATAATTCACAATCAGTGTTAATAGACTGAGTTTAAGAAGTGTAATATTCATTTGCTTTATAATAACAGTTTTATGTGGTTTAACATCTTTTTAGTTAATAGTGGAGACAATATAATTTTAGTCTGTTTTAAAAAATAGTGTAAATTAAATTAGCTGAAGAATCAGTCCATATTACAACTGTCCTTTGTACACCAAAAATGCTCTACAGTCTTTGTAGGGTTCATTATGCTCTCATTCAGGTGCTATGTTTTCACTGGAGAAATGCTGAATAAACCAAATGTACAAATGTCATGACATTTGTCTCTTCTGCCTTGTCCAGTGTGATGAGCACCTAATAAATACTCTGAGACTGATGAAATTCCAAAGATTTAGGTGCTTTGATGACATTAACATATTTTTATCATAATTAAGGGGATGCGAATTTCAGAACTCTTCTGTATTTTTTTTCAAATCTGCATAATTTTGCCTCTTAATCTGGTAATCTTATTACTGTGACTGAACCATGTCATTGAAAAACATAAAATGAGCAGTCAGCATTGAAACAAGTGAATTCCACTTCATAGTAATCCACAGCTTTTTATAGTCATTGTTGGATTATTAATCTTTAAACAACTGGATTCGCTGTAGAGGGTGGGACTAATCACTCATAAATCTCACAGATATTTAAGTTATATATGAAATCTAAGATCAAGTACTCCAAAATTCTAGGATAGTTACTAATTCTGGCCATTTGCCTGACTGAATTCTAAAAAGTGCCATATGTTTCAAACACGAGGTGAAGTTGGGCAGCGAGAATTGGAATATTAATACCGTTTTTCTTTTTGCTACTTATGGCAATAAATAAAGGAAGCGGTGATATTATAGTATTTCAAAATGTATACGAGGTGTGCTCTTATACTAAGATGACAGATCTTCTTCCAGGTAGACTGAGATTTTTAACTGAGTCCTCTTGTTCTTTTCCTTCTTTACCATTTGTGCTCTGTGACTTAGGGATTAGGAAGGAAGGAAAGATGGAAAAGGGCATAATAAAGGAAAAGAAAGACAAAATCTATTTCAGGCTAAAAAAATAAAAAGACTGAGTATAGAACTTTGTGCCTTAGGGCTGGATGTTGACTCAATCTTTGTAATTTTTCTTTCTATGGGATTTGGATCATATATCATTAGAGTGGCTTTGCTTCCTCAGTGGAGGCACTCATTACCATAGCAAACCAACCTGCTTCTCCTTGTTGCTCTACCCTACATTTTATTTCCTCTTCCAGAACTTCCTAGATTTTGTAAGGTCTAGGGGTCAGTGAACATAATCACGTTTGGATAAATCTGCCTGATCAACACTTTGTAAAGTAGGTTAGTTTTCCTCTTCCTTTTTTAGCAGCCCTAAGAACACACCTTTTTATTGAATTTTCATTTTTTGGGTGTTGCTTTTGTTGGTAGTAATTTTTATATCTTTAGTCTTAGTCTGTATGCATCTGAGGAAACTTGCCTGCTTCAGATCTAAATGCTCTTTATCTCTGCTTCTATCCCTATTCTGTGAATTCATCCATCTTTTCTCTATTTGTATGTGAAATCAGAGTTTTCAGATTCCTTGATGTGGTTTTCTCTTTACACAATTTTTTTTTCCCCTGAGGAGAGCTTTTCTTTTTTTAACTGACTGACTGCTCCCATGTTTTTATGAACTACAGCAAACAATTAACAATGGCTTCTGTCAGCTGCCAGTGGAGCTTTTCTATGCTATCTTGTTTTTGCAACTATTGCTGTTCTAGTTGCTTGCAGATAGAACAGCAGTTTGCCTGGCTCTGTACATCAAGCACTACTTTTTCGATCTTTTTTTGCTGTTACTACAGAAATGTCTCTTGACTGCTATCTGACACCAAATATTTTTTGGCTGAAAAGCCTGTTTTCCAGCTATTTTCTGTCTAAGGATACAATCAATAGTACATATAACAGTCTGTTGATGTTTGTTTTGCCTGTTCCTGAGAACCTCCAAAAGGATGGACACTTCATAAACTCCCCCCAAGCCTGTTCTAGTCTGTTGTCATCTTTATCCTTAGAAAGTGTTTCCATTATATAATTTAATTTTTCCCTTCCTATGATTTATATTCCCTGTTCTGTCCACTGTTGTTATGGAGATAGATTTATGCCCATTTGCCATCATCTTTTGTCAAAATTAGCATAGTTCTCTCAGCCTTTCTTTGTACATCATGTTTTCTAGAGATCTGTTTTTTTGTTGCTCTCTTACAGATTTGACACTTGGTCTACTCCATATTATTATGGGATTTTTAATGTGTATCATCAAGAACTGGAGAATGTGGACCATGTCAAATATTTTAGCTGAAGTCCTAATGTACCATGTAGAGTTAAAAAAATACTTTCACATTTTTGGTAGTATGTTCTTGTGTTCTGTGCTGATCTAAGCTTGTTTCAGAATATATTTTTTCTGATGAAAAATACTTGTGTCACCTGTAAGGTGTGTTTGCAAATGTCTTTCCCTCTCCACAAAGATCAGAACAGACAAGGAATAAAAGGTTAAACTACATTTGAAACCACTCTGATGTGCTTCAAGGTTGTGTGCAATCAGATTTCGCTAGCTTTGTCCTCACTTGCCAGTTTCCATGTGTCTTCAAAGCCCTCCATTTTGCAGGTATCCCATTCCCCTTGAGGCATTCCATTACAGAGTGATAGTCCAGCTGGTTCCTGGAAAGAAGCATTCTTTTGTTGTGTATCCAGTGAGGACTTTGGTTTCCCAGGAATACCATCAATAAAACATTACTGAAATGAAACTTATTACAAAAATCTATTTTCATACAGTCCCAAATGAGACTACAAAATAATCATCTTAATAATGTAGATGCCTAATAGCATCAGTGCAACTTGCAATCTTTATCTACAATTAACTTTCAAACGTTAATGGATTATAAAGTGTAATTAATTAAGACAGGGGATGTATATGTAACTAGAGTTCTTCTATACAAGGAAGCTTACACTAAGAAAAATGTTCATAGAATCATGGAATCCTAGAATGGTTTGAATTGAATGGGAGCTTAAAGATAATATAGTTCTAACTCCCCTGCCATGAGCAGTGACACCTATTAGACCAGGTTGTCCAGACCTCCATCCAGCCTGGCCTTGAACACCTCTAGGGATGGGAAAGTCTACAATGTCTCTGGGCAAACTGTTCCAGTGTCTCACCACCCTCACAGCAAACAATTTCTTTCTAATATCTAATTTAAACCTACCCTCCTTCAGTTTAAAGCCATTCACCCTTGTCCTGTCATTACATGCCTTTGTGAAAAGTCCCTCTCCAGCCTCCTTCTAAGTCCCCTGTAGGTACTGGAAGGCTGCTCTAAGGTCTCCTTAAAGCCTTCTCTTTTCCAGGCTGAACAATCCCAATTCTCTCAGCCTTTCTTCATAGAAGTGCTCCATCCCTCCCATTATCTTGGTGGCCCTCCTCTGGACTTGCTCCACCAGGCCAATGTCCTTCCTGTTTTGGGGGGGTGTGGGAGACCCCTCTGGGGCCCCCTGTGTGAGAGACCCCTTAATAAATGTTCTGTGCCAGGATTGAGAGACGAACTGGACTTTTTTTGGTCTTCAGGTTGCTGTTTATTTTTCTCTTATCAGAAGTTCTGCGCGCCGTCTGCACCAGACTTAACACAGACAGAGAAGACAGCAAAAAAGATCACAAGATGCATAGTTTCAAGGTCTTTTAAAGCTGTTTCATCCAATTAACTCCTAAAATGTACTTTATTTCTACTTTTCTACCAATATCTAATTATTTGTCTGCTACACAGCACCTGCATTGTAGCTCTTTCTAACCAATCACTCTGTGCTACCAACACTGGAGAAAATGGAGTAGATGAAGAAGGAGCCTATTTCACACTCTCCTAGATTCTGATTCATCCCAAAGTCTTGGAAGCCCTCTCCATGGACGAAGGTTAAAAGCAGTGTTTACCTGGGAATCAGGACCTGTCAGGACAACCAGGGAAATATTCCCCATGCCCTGAGTTCCAACAGGGGGGCTCAGAGCGAGACACAGTACTCCAGGTGGGGCCTCACAAGAGTGGAGTAGACAGGCAGAATCACCTCTCTGATCCCATTGCTCTGGATGCAGCCCAGGATATAATTGGCTTTCTGAGTTGCAAGTGCACATTGCCAGCTCATGTCCAGCCTCTCATCCACCAGCACTCACCTCCAAGTCCTTCTCAGCAGGGCTGCTCTCAAACTGTTCATTTCTCAGCCTGTGTTGATACTGGGGGTTGCCCTGACCCAGGTGCAGCACCTTGTACTTGATCTTGTTGAACCTCATGAGATCCCCATGGGCCACTTCTTGAGCTTGTCCAGGTCCCTCTAGAGCAAGTCATGAGTGACTTTTTTTATTGACCTCATGTCCTGGTTTAGAGCAAAATTTGGGAGAGAGTCCCCAAAGGAGCTCTGGTAGGAAGATAAATTCAATCAGCCCCTCCCCCCAACTGGTCCGGGAGAAAATACCTCCTTGGAGAAAAGTGGAAAAAAGCTGTTTATTAAACAATAGAACCTAAACAATATTAAACAATAAAACCCCTTGCCGCTCTAAAAGAGATGACCAACTGAGAAACCCCCCATCCCCAGGTTGCAGCTCAGCTCACTCAGTCTCTTATCAGTCTTCCTGGTGCTGGAATTTGTCGCAGGCCAGGCCCGGCCCGGCCCAGTGGCCACAGGTGCGAGCTGCCGGTGCTCCCCTGGGGGTTCAGTCCAGAGCAGGTTCCAAGAGGTCCAAAGAAAAGGGAAAAAAACCACAGTCCAGGGAACTTCTTTGCCTCAGCCAGCTAAAACTAACTAAAAGCAAAAGGAGAGCTCTCTGTCCTGCTGTCTGTTCATCACAGACAACACAGTCCAGGGAGAGGAAGGCGGGGGAGTGAGTCCAGTGTCTGAAAACAAACTGCACACTTCTTCTCTCCCCCCTTCACTCTGCAACAAGTCTTAAAGGTGCAGAACTTATCATTATTCAGCATAAACAAATGAGACGATTTGGGGATAAAAGCATCCTATAGTCAACCCAGGACACCTCACCTGCTTCCACAGCTGAATTAGAATCAGGCTTTCTTAGATCACTTCAGCGAGTGCTGTATTGTTATAGCTGTGAAATTATTGTCATATAGACATTGCATGATGCAGACTTCTGCTAAAGCCTTAGGCCATTTCAGCTCTCAGGTGGTCATTATCTCTAATAATTTGTATCATTGTTAAATTTGAAGAGACAAGTAGATGGAAGGTATTTAAACCATTACCCTGAACATGAAAACACTTGTGTATTCATACAACCACAAAGCTTATCTAGATGACTTAATGATGGCATTGGCTTGCAGCAGGTACAGAGAAGAGTGAATAGAGTGAAGGGAGACTTGTCAGTGAATTCCTGTCTTCATCTGTAGCTTGCTAATACTCAATTTTTATGACTGAGATTCTCTGTGACAGTAGTGAAGTAGACCCCTATGTTGCCAGGGTTATTGTGCTAGTATCAGTAGTGGGTGAGATGTTTCTTCAACCCTCTTCTGCAGTGATGGTATTCTTTTAAAACTTGTCCTGTTTTTGTAACTGCAGTTACAAAAAAAAAAAAGTAATAATTTTGGAAAGGTCAAGCTCCTTCAGAATGGGGACTTTTCTATTAATCTTGGGCATCTCCCTATTTTCCAGTATTGTCTAGAAAAAGTGAGAATACCCCTTAGTAAATTTTTTTCATATTCATCAAAAGAAGGTAGGAATTTGGATTTATATCCTTTCTTGGGCTTTGTGCAGCAGGCACATACAAATTCTGAAATGAGTTGCTTTCCTAACTTCTTGGAGCAGTGCCAAGTTGTAGATACATTAAATGTTCTTTGTTTAAAAATATGAAGCTTTCTGTTTCTGGTGACTTGTTGGTTATGGAGAGAGACAGGGAAGACTGATTCAGTGATCAGAATCCGATTTTATTGTGGGATACAAACGCATATATACTATTTCAGGGAGACTAGTAATGTGTACTACAATGATTAGGTTAAAATCACATACACAAACTTATGCATATTACAACATCTCTTGCTTGCAGAGTTTAATGAGATTTTCTTTTTCCGGTAAACCTGTCGGATTTAACCTTCTTGCAATCTAGACCTAATTTTCAAAGTTCCTTTTGCTTTTGCCAAGGCATCCTGTTATCAAATCTCTTATGTTAACCAAGTCCAAAGTCCATCATCTGTCTTGTGTCCCCCAGCATTCCAACAGAAAATAGGTGGGGGGACAGAAAGAGAGTGACAGAGACAGAATAAGGAAAATATCACCTCCTGTGGATCCTAACAATGTTCCATTGATCCTCTCCAGCTGGTCTTCTTAGTGGTGAAGATCCCCCCAAAAAGCATAGAATCCCATGAGTTAATATACGCTCAGACTAGGTAGGAAAACCCAGGCACCTCGGCGGGGGGGAGGAATTTGCCATTGTCTCTTACTATGGACTCTGGGTTTGTTGCATCATGTGCAGTCCTGTGGTGCAAGGCTTCAGGAATTACTCTAGGGGGCACTTCGGGGGGGTCTTTAATGGATCTGTGGGGTTGGGGGTTCCACAGCTCAGCCAGTTTGTGTAAGGGAGGACAGGTGCTCACTGCCTCTGACCAGAGGTTGCACCCGAAACCTCCTCCCTGCCACCTCATTTCAGGGTGGAGTCTGTGTAAACCTGGCTTCTGGGGGCTGTGGTCTCTCCCACCCCAAACTCAGCCAGGGAAGAATTTCTGCTGTGTTTGGCTTTCATGTGGATGCATTCTTCTCCCTCAGGCTTGTTTGCTTTTCCCTAGACCTGAGGAGATTAAACAATAGTGTGTGCTCTTTATCTTATCTAGGCAGCTTAATTCACAGTCCAGAGTTCTTCAGGGAGGCTTCAGTGGTTATAGCCTCTTTATACAGTTTTTGCTATAGTGAGCAACACTTCATAACAATGTTTAAGGCATGAACCATTGTCATGGTTTGACACTGGCACAATGCCAGTGCCCCATGAAAATATACTTCCCTGGTGTTCGCTGTGAGATGTGACTAGGAAATAAGCAAAGCAGGCCTCTACCTTAGAAAAAAAAGTTTATTAACTAAACTACAAAAGGAAAAAAAAAACCACACACACACACACGCACACACACACCTGGAAAATGAACACTCCACAAAAAAAGCATTTCCTCCTCCCCCCACCACATTTCCAATACATCTTCCAATTTTCAAGTCTCCACCCATCACCCTGTAAATACTCAATTCCAGTCCATCAAGAGGAGAGGAGTCCTTCTTGGGGCCATGG
>NW_005054890.1:25936-27694 GCF_000277835.1 Geospiza fortis
CCCTCCCCCGCCCAGCTCGAAGCCGGGCAGGGGAGGCCTTGGCGCTTTGCTGGCCGGAAATCAAAAAGAGAGAGCCCAAGGGAGTGCTCTGCTTCTAACCCCTGTGTTCTCAGAGGTGCATCCACCCTCAGTGGCCAAGCCTGGTGTCAATTTAAAATCTGGACACCTATTGGCCTCTGGCCACTCCATTCCCAGAAAACCTGCTTCCTGTAAACCCACGACAACCATTTCAGTTCCTGACAGTGCCAGATAGCATGAAAGTAGTAGCTGTAATGTTGCTTACTACTGTTGTATCTTTTTTGTTCCAAGAGGTAAATTTATTTGAAATAACCTGTGAGGTTTTAATACCAATGCATTTTCTTTAGTAGAAATTCAGTAGTTAACCTGTAACTAGATCTGCCAATGCAAAAATGTCGGTATTAAGAGCTGAGAACCAAAAAAAGCAGATGTTTAGGACCAATATTATAAGAAATATTTGAGTATTCAATATGTATTAAAGGATCTAGAATAGGTTCTTGCAGATCTTGTTTTACTGAGAAGCATATTTCCTTGGCTGACTTTTTTTCTCTATTACATGTAAGACAAAGAGCTTCTCATTAAAAGGGGGGGAGGGTTGGAAAATTTTCCTTTTGTATTGTAATATTAAGGCTGACAGTCCTGCACTAATTTAGTTGCCTGATTGTAAGAGAAAAAAAATAACTAGCATGTTAAAAAAAGTACAAATATCCAGTAATTACTGTAGAAGTAGCAGTTATTTCAACTGTAGAAGCATCTTTTTTCATCATTTTAGGTTTGAAAATATTTGATGACTGATTTTTTTCCTTGCTACATGCCTGATATTACTTGAATTTTATTGTTCACTACTTTCAGTTGTGAATATTTACTTTAACCTTAAGCTTAAAAAACCATAAAAATCAGCATAATGCTGAGAGAGGATATTGATTTATTGTCAGCATGCTTATGTTTTGTTTAAAAATGCACAGTTTAAGTATTACTTTAACAATTGTAATAATTTATTTTATGAACATAATTTAATTAAGATTTTTCTTTGCTTATGCCTCTACAGTCCATACAGGGACACTGTTTCTTAATATCTTTGGATGTTTGGCCTGGTTTTACATTGATGCTACACGAGGGGTTGATTTTGTATTGAGTATCCTCTGGTTCTTGCTTTTTACCCCTTGTTCTTTTGTCTGCTGGTACAGACCACTTTATGGAGCTTTCAGGTAAGAACTTCAGCTTGAATTAAGATCTTTAAAAAAATACTTCACTTGTTGAAATGCATTAACATTCCAGAATTTGTTTATCATTAAGACAATCCTTCAATGTAATTTCATTAGAAACAAGTAGAACAATTACCATTAATTCAGTTGCTGTATCTGAAATACTGATGGCAATAGTTAGGAATATTATAGAATATATTTTAAAATATTTAAAAACCATTAGCTCCTGAGAGCACTGAAGGTCCAGGAGTGCATCTGAAATGTTTGTACATCAATTCACATAGTATGAGAAACAAGCAAGCTTAACTGGAAGCATCAGCTCCCAGAGCTATGATATCACTGGTATTAGTGGGACTTGGTGGAATGAGTCTGAAGACTGGATTGCCAAAATTGAGAGCTACAGGCTGTTCAGGAGGGATAAACAGAGCAGGCCAGTGCTGCTGCGCGTGTCGCTGAGCCCGGCACGTCCACAAAACGCGCGCCACAGCCTGGTTGGGCCAGCCGCGCGGCCACATCAGCCTTCGCTCCGAGCGGG
>NW_005054890.1:36085-46898 GCF_000277835.1 Geospiza fortis
GGGGGTAAATCGAGATAATGAGAAAAACAAGGCGGGGATTATAGATGGACATGAAAATTGATACAAAAAGGCGGGAGTTACTATGGAAACCTGTGACGGACAGATAACTGCATGAGGGAGCAGGTGCAGGGAGTCTGGAGTCTGGGACAGAACCATCTTATAAAATACTGGAACCATTTTGAATAACAAAACTACAACTTATAAAACAGACTGTAATACAACTTAGAACACCACCACCACACACCACAACAGGCCAGGTGAAGGAGTTGCATTGTATGGAAGGAAGAGGTTTGATTGTATAGACCTTAGTGTTAGGGATGATGTGGTTGAGAGCCTCTGGGTGAGAATGAGGAGGATGAAAAACAGATGTAGTGGGTGTCTCTTACTGATCACCCAGCCAGGATGTAAGCTGTGATGAGTTATTCTATAGGCAATTAGGAGAAATCTCTGGATTGGTAGCCCTTGTCCTTATGAGGAGATTTCAACTTCCCAGATATCAACTGGGAATACCATATTGCTGTGACAAGCAAGCATGGGAAATTCCTGAAGTTCGTGAAAGAACTTTTTAGCACAAGGCCTCAGTGAGCCCTCTAGGAAAGATGCCCTCCTAAACTTGTTTGTGAATACAGAAGGACTCATGGGAGTTGTGATGACTGGTGATTGTCTTGGCCACATTGACCATGAAATGGTTGAGTTTGAAATTTTCAGTGTAACAAGAAACCAGGTCAGCAGAGTTCTAAGCTATTCAGGGAACTACCTAGCAGAGTACCCTGATTTTGAAGGCTTATGAGTCCACGAGTGTTGGTCAGTTTTTGAGAACCACCTTTTAAAAGTGCAGGAGCCGGCAATTCCACTGCATCAAAAGCCAAGCAAGTGAGGCAGAAGAACACGAGTTCCTTGTGGAACTCAAGAGGAAAAAGAAATTGTACGATCTCTGGAAGAAAGGTCAGGCTTAGCAGCAAAATTACCCAGCCATGGTTCTCATATGCAGCAAGAGGACATGAAATGCCAAAGCTGAGCTAGAATTTAAACTGGGAAGTGTTTTATCAGACAAGAAGGGCTTTTCAAAGTACGCCAATAGCAAGAGGAGGGCTAAAGAAAATATTGGACTGCTACTTGATGATGATGGTCACTTGAATAATAGGGATAAAGGAAAAGCAGAGGCATAAAATGTTTTTATTGTCTTATTCTTTAATAATACTGAGTCAGAGGACTGTGAGTGTGGTAACAGTCACTTTCCATTTGTGGACACTGAAATTGTGAGGGACCAGCTGTATCAGTTGAATGTTCACAAGTCTGTGGGGCCTTAGAGGGTCTGTGGGGCTCTGATACAGGGTATTGAAGGAGCTAGCAGATGTTATGGTAGGATCCCTCTCAAATATCTACCAAAGATCTTTGGAGTCTGGGGGGGTCCCTGCTGACTGGAAGCTAGGCAATGCTATTCCAATTTACAAAAAAGGCATGAGAGAAGACCCAGGGAACTACAGATGTGTTGTTAGTCTAGCCTCAGTACCTAGAAAAATTATGGAGATTACACTGGGTGCTATTGAAAGGCATTTAGAAAACAATGCAATCATCAGGCACAATGTGGGTTCACAAAGAAAAAATCCTATTTAACTAATTTGATATCTTTCTATGATAAATGTCACTTGCTGTCACTCTTGCTCTGAGAATGACACAGGAACAGGTGAGAGGCAGTACTGTAGAAAGAGCAAAGGCAGCTTTATTCAAGAGAACTGCGCGGTTTATATAGAGTGATACAATACATTCTATTTGATTGGCTAGTTAACAAAAACACCTTCCTCATACACCATCCTTGAGATGAACAGAAAGACAAAGTAGAAAAACACCACCTGCAGATTGTTTATACTAACAAGTTATCACATTCTTACAACTCCCTGAAAATTCTCACAAGCCGCTGTGAGAAACACTTGCCGTTTCTCTCTCTCTGTCTCATGGCATCCACAACTTGCCTAGTAGATGAAAAGAAGGCAGTGGATGTAGTTTTTTCTCAATTTTAGTAAGGCCATTGATACTGTCCCTCACAGCGTCCTTCTGGACAAGTTGTCCAACTGTGGGATGAGCAGGTTCGTGGTGTGCTGGGTGAAGAACTGATGTAAGGGCCATGCTCAAAGGTTTGTAGTGAATGGAGCTACATCTGCCTGGTCACTATTCACTAGTGGTATCCCTCAGGGTTCAATTTTAAAGCCAGTCAGTCCTGTTCAGTATTTTTACCAATGATCTGGATGCAGGAGTTGAATGCACCATTATCAAGTTTGCTGATGATACCAAACTGAGAGGGGCTGTTGGCTCTCTTGAGGGACAATAGGCCTTGCAGAGGGATCTAGATAGGTTAGAGCATCAGGCAACCATCAGTGGCATGAAATTTAACAAGTCCAAGTGCCAGATCCTGTACCTGGGATAGAGTCATGCTGGGCACAAGTATAGATTGGGAGAGAAGAGTGTGAAAAGCAGCCCTACAGAAAGGGATCTGGGGGTGCTCGTCAGCAGCAGGCTCAGTATAAGTCAGCAGTGAACCCTGGCAGCCAAGAGAGCAAACTCCATCCTGGGGGGCATCAAACACAGTAGAACCAGTTGGTCAAAAGAGGCGATGATCCTGCTGTATTCACTGCTGATGTGGCCTCACCTTGAGTACTATGTGCAGTTGTGGGCCCCACAACTTAAGAAGGATGTGAAAGTCCTTGAATGTATTCAGAGAAGGGCAACGAAGCTGGTGAAAGGGCTGGAAGGCATGTCCTGTGAGGAGTGGCTGAGGACTCTGGGTTTGTCTAGTTTGAATAAAGGAGGCTGCAGGGTGACTTCATGGCGCTCTACAGCTTCCTGGGGAGGGGAAGTGGAGAGGGAGGTGCTGAGCTCTTCTCCCTAAGATCCAGTGACAGGACGCATGGGAGTGGTTCAAAGCTGAGGCAGGGGAGGTTCAGAGTTGACAGTAGGAAGCATTTCTTTACTGAGAGGGTGGTCAGACAATGGAACAGGCTTCCTAGAGAGGTGGTCGATGCCCCAAGCCTGTCAGTGTTCAAGAGGCATTTGGACAATGCCCTTAATAACATGCTTTAACTTTTGGTAAGCCCTGAAGTGGTCAGGCAGTTGGACTGAATGATCATTGTAGGTCCATTCCAACTGAAAATATTCTGTTTGATTCTATTTATAGCTTCTACCATTGACATAGTATTTGTAGGAAATATTTAATTTTGTATTGAGCTGATAACAGTCTTAAGGAAAATTTTCATTAAATCTGTATCCCTTCATGGGCAGGTTAATAGTTAAGGATGTCTTTAATATTTGGCTTCCTGAATGAACTTCATAAAACCATAGACTTAAAAAATCTTATGTTGCTAAGTGACCTGTAGTGTCTGTAATTGAAGTAGGCTGATATTCTTAAAAATGAGTAATCAGGTACGTATTGATTAAATTCTAATATTTTCCTAGTTTTTAGCAGTTTGGATTTTGAAAAACTTTACAAGCTTGACAGGTGGTATCTTAGTCTTGAAAAATTGAATGGTTGGTTTGACTGCAAAATTGAACTCTTTTTTTTTTTTTGTGAAAATCAGCATGTAGAGATTCTAAATTCCCATACTCTCAGAGTATTTTTTTTAATTTCCTTTTCAGATTGAAAAGAATCTGGATGTTCTCAGTTTAAATGCACTAATTTTTTTTAGAGATAGACTGATAGCCATAAATTGCAGTTGAGCATTGAGCATAACTTTTAGACTAAATGAGATGTTTCTTTTTGCTAGCCAAGAAGATATTGCTGTACATACACATCTTTGAGAAATCGTATAGTCTAACTTGCATTTATTTGTACACTAAATTCTTACATTCTTAAGGCTAAAAATGAGAAGAGTATTTTTAATTTACTTGTCTAACTTTTGTTGATGACTGGTTACAATGTGGGTACAAATTGAGATAAATTAAAAATACAGAGAGTTGCCAGTATTTTAAAATTATACTATTTCATTTTCATCATAAATATTGCATGTTCTCTCTTAGTAGTGTTCTTTTATATGAAATTATTATTCCTGATTTGGTGGAGTTCAGTGTCATGTTATTTTTCAGGGTTTTAGATTTAGCAAATCCTTAGCATTTCTTAGTGACTATTTATTGTTTGGAAAAGGAAAACTACTACTTGCATATTTAATTTTCAATCATCTGTTCAGCTGAAATAGGGTGAACTTGTTGAATAAATAGAAAATAACAAATTCCCTTCTGCAGAAAGACCTATTACTGGCAAATTCTTGTTCAGTGACTTAAGTGATCTTTAGTTCCTTTAGAAATTTGGTAGAAAGCATATTATGCAGTCATTAGTTTTCATAGTAATACATTGAGGTATTTGAGATTCTGCCTGCATGTTTATATTTGGGGATTTTTTACAGGCTGTCAGGCTAACATTTTAGTAATTTAAACAGAAAACATATCTTGTATATTTTGTTTTTAAACAACAACTGTTTCAGTATTCTGATCCACATTGTGTTTCAGCAATTCCATATTAGTTTTTATTGCTTCTTACAAGTAAAATATTTTCTTCCCATCATGCCAGTACTGTGAACTTCAGTTTAAAAGTGGAGTGGACTTCTTTATGCATTGTAGCACAAGATGTATGTTTAGTCTAAGAGGCCCTGCTGTGTGCTGTACAGAACACTAAGGAATAGTATCTTGCTGTTATTCTCACCTCTGTGAGAGGTGCAAATGGCAAAAGTACTATATTAAAGAAGTAGCAACAGCTCATATATAAACACTCTACAAAACCACAGAATTACTGGAACTTCAAGTCACCATCAATAAAATATAAAAGCTCTTTTTCTTTAGTTAATGCAGAAAAAAAATTTAGATTGGTACTACAATATTTGTAAAAAGTAATACATTTCCTGGCTGCTTTAATTTTCCCCCCCCCCTCTTTCAGCAGTGACAGTTCATTCAGGTTCTTTGTGTTCTTCTTTGTATATATCTGTCAGTTTGCTGTACATGTACTTCAAGCTGCAGGATTTCAAAGATGGGGAAACTGGTGAGTATTCTGTTTTCTGTAGCATTGTATTGTCTGTAAGACAAACACTCATATTTGATATAGCAGCTGCAAACCAGTCCATGGTTTTAAAAGAAAAAATAATCTTGTGTTCACTGGAATTCTTACATTTAGCAGTCAAAAAAGCATTTTTGGAGTGCTCTTAGCTAGAAAAAGTATGTGAAACATATCCCAAGAGTATGAGATACTTCTGTTATTAGACTGGTCAAAATTGTCTTTCAATGTAAGCCACTGTCATGGTTTAACCCCAACCAGCCCTCAAGGCCCCCACATCTGCTTGCTCACTCCCCCACCAGTGGGATCAGGGAGAGAATCAGAAGGGTAAAAGCTATAAAACTCCTGGGTTGAGATAAAGACAGTTTAACAGGCAAAACAAAAGCCACACACACAAGCAAAGCAAACCAATGAATTAATGTACTGCTTCTCATACACAGGCAGGTATCCAGCCATCTCCAGGAGAGCAGGGCCCCATCACACATAATGGTTATTTGCGAAGACAAATGCCATCACTGCAAACTTCCTCCCCCTTCCTCCTTCTTCCTCCCACTTCATATACTGAGCATATCACATGGTCTGGACTATCCCTTTGGTCAGTTGGAGTCATCTGCCCCAGCTGTGTCTCCTCCCACACACCCCCAGCCTCCTTGACAGCTTGGCAGTATGAAAAGCAGCAAAGTCCTTGCCTCTGTGCAAGCCTTGCTCAGCAATAAGAAAAACATCTCTATATTATCAACACTGTGTTCAGCACAAATCCAAAACACAGTCCCATACCAGCCACTGGGAAGAAAATGAATTCTACCCCAGCCAAAACCAGCTCAGCCACTTTATACTGCTCTTTTATATATTACCTCTCCTCTTTTAGTGGTGTGTGGAGAACTTATTTGCTCTATACTTAGGATAAAGAAATAAGCAAAACTTAGAAAAAAATGCAAATAATTTAGGCTGTAATAATTTACTGTTGGAACATTATTTTGTATAATTTGTTATTTCTAATGATATTAATATACTTACAAATAAAATTTATTGCTAAAATTGGAAGAATTAATCAACAATGTATTTCAGTGAATATAGTGCTATATCTTTGATATTATTTGAAAAGCTAATTTGTCCAAGTCAGCTTTTTATTCAGTAATAGTTGATTTTCATTTTGATGCTTATAAATATATAAGCTTTTACTTGAACTTTTTATGTAGATATAGCTTTATTTATATAGATATAGCTTTATTTGAAGCTTCAAGGTCTAATATTAGGATTTTACAAGGAAAAGCTATTGGGAATCACTCACCCTTCTTGGGAAAAAAAAACAAAACAAAAGAACAAACTTGAATTAACAAAAAGCATGGTTGTAGTAGCCAGCTGATGGCATGGAGAGCTATAACTGGCAATAATGTACCTGGGTAATAACATTTCTGTGTATCAGCAGTTTTCTGTTAACCTCCAAATGTACATAAGGCAGAAATAAACATCACTGCTTTAGAACTGGAGTATAAGGGATAATTCTGGTTTATTATTTTTGCTCTCAAAGCCACTATTTGGCTTTTTCCTAGATAACTTGATTGACATGAACAAAGTGAAAAAGTGATTTTAGAAAACCAACTCTCCAAGTATGGCATGTGTACTTTTAAGGATACCTGGGGAAGTGGCATGAAAAATAGCCAGATCATCATCAAACGCTAATTGCAGTTTTGATTTTGGAGTTCTGTGCTAGAGTCCAATTGAACATAGGGGACATCAAAGCAATTTAAAACAAGTAGAAGAAAGTTTTAAGGTTGTTTCAGTTTACATAAAATTTTTGCTCTTTTTGGTGAAAGAATCTTTTCTATCTTAATGTGTTATTTTTATTAGGGCAACCTGCTCTTTTGTGACTTCAAGTTTATATTGATGTTTCAAATTTGAAGAAAGGGGAAATATTTGAAGTAATATTGATGTAGCAATCTGTTCTCTTAATTAATCTGACACTACCTACTTAAAAAATATATTAATCACAGTTGAGAAAGCATCACTGTGGTTACAGTAAAATTAATTTTCCCACATAAAAGCTCTGTGTGTGTGCCATATTTTTTGTTTTCTTTTTTAAGAAGTTAGAAGCTATCTTTTTAGGGATGTTTTCTCTTCCACAAAATCACGTAGTCTTAAATTATTCTGAAATTACAGTATGACCAAAAAAAAAACCAAAAAGTGATGAGCAACTCTAACGTCTCAATTTCCTCACAGCTCTCCTGAAGGATAATCATCTTTGCTAAATTTTTTCTTATAGTTTCACTGCATGAATTGGGAAAAATGGCAACTAAGCTGTAAAAGCTTATAGAACAGAAATATGCTCATATATAATTTTCATGAGGTTTTCTTCAAAAATATTCAGTTGATCAGAACCAGGATGTTATAAAGCTTCCCTTGATGTGGATAACTGTGGTTGAATGGTTCATGTGCTGTGCTAGTCAAGTTTGTATTTTCTTTTTCCTTCAG
The DNA here is from genome assembly GCF_000277835.1 of Geospiza fortis. Classification (NCBI taxonomy): domain Eukaryota; kingdom Metazoa; phylum Chordata; class Aves; order Passeriformes; family Thraupidae; genus Geospiza; species Geospiza fortis. The sequence goes on from NW_005054890.1 coordinate 43,593, forward strand.
TGGGTGGATTTCGTCTCTTACTAGTCTTAATAAGAGTATCCCTGTTGGCATTATGATGACAATCATAGCTGCACTTTTCACAGCATCTGCTGTTATTTCATTAATTATGTTTAAAAAGGTAAGTTACTTATTATTCCCCTCTTCTGTTTTCTATGTTCTGGAGTTTGCTTTCCTGCTTGAGAGGCAATCTGTCTCAAAGTAATGGGGATTAAATTATATTCTTGAGCATGTGCTTGTGCCTTACCTTTTAACAACTGTGCTTCAGTAGTACTTTTTGCTTATACTGTCATGGAGTTATGAAATGCTGTTTTTACAGTGCACTTATTTCTGCAAACTAAAATGGGGAAGGATAGCTTTGAATAAGAGAAGCTGGGAGGTGAGCCCACAATTAAAGGGTGGGTGAATGCACTGGACACTAAGGTAGGACTTGTAGATGCAAGGTTGCAATTTCCAAATCTGTGGTGATTCATCAGGCTGAGTGAAGCATGATTCAAATGATTACTAAGTTTCAGCTCATAAAAATTACTCCTCATTAAAATCAATAGAAGAGTGAGATACCTAGCACCTTGGAAAATTATTTTTATTTCTCTGCTTGGATTATTTTAACATTTTGCTGTCAATTAATGATTGCACAGCATAAAACCTCAAAGATGCTGTTCTCCCTTGGTTCCTATTTGGGAATTTCCATCTGGAAAGCCTAAGTTTAGGTAATAATGTGCTAGTAAGTTTTTTATGTTGTTTCAATTAAATGTAACTGATAATTCTGCTGCTGATATGCTGGTAATTCTAATAATTCAACTGCAGTTACAGTCCCACTTAAAGGTCTTCATGTACCCAAACTCTACTGGCCTATTTACAGTAAGGTAGAAACTTCCTTTCTCCTTATTTGTTTTTTGCATAAATACTCAGGTATAGGAGAAAGAAACAAATGAAAAATATGTAATGTGAGTTTCTACCACATGAATCTGAATTCTTTTCAAAAAACATGTATACTCATATATGATCTGGTGATATTTATAACAAAAAAAAGTTACCTTAATTTTCCTGCTATGCTTATAGAATCATAGAATTGTTAAAGTTGGAAAAGACCTCTAAGATCATCAAGTCCAACCATCAACCCAGCACCACCACCATGTTCACCACTAAACCATGTCTTCAAGTATCCACATGTTTTTTGAACACTTTCAGGGATAGTGACTCTACCACTTGCCTGGGCAGGCTTTTCCAATGCTTTACAACTATTTCCATGAAGAAATTTTTCCTAATATCTAATCTAAACCTCTCCTGTCACAACTTGATGCCATTTCCTCTTGTCCTATCCCTTGTTACTTGAGAGAAGAGATCAACTCCCACCTCGCTACAGCCTCCTTTCAGGTAGTTGCAGAGAGCAATAAGGTCTCCCCATAGCCTCCTTTTCTCCAGGCCAAACACCCCCAGCCCCCTCAGCCGCTCCTCATAAGACTTGTGCTCCAGCCCCTTTTCCAGCTACATTACCCTTCTGTGGACACACTCCAGCACCTCAATGTCTTTCTTGTAGTGAGGGGCCCAAACCTGAACACAGGATTCAAGGTATGGCCTCACCAGTGCCGAGTACAGGGGGACGATTGCTTCCCTGGTCCTGCTTCCCGCACTATTTCTGATACAAGCCAGGATGCCGTTGGCCTTCTTGGCCACCTGGGCACACACTGGCTCACGTTCAGCTGGCTGCCAACCAGCAGCCCCAGGGCCTTTTCTGCCAAACAGCTTTCCAGCCACTCTTCCCCAAGCCTGTAGCGCTGCGGGGGGTTGTTGTGACCCAAGTACAGGATCTAATGCTTGGCCTTGTTGAATCTCATATATTTGACCTCAGCCCATCAATCCAGCCTATCCAGATCCCTCTGTAGACCCTTCCTATCCTCCAGCAGATCAACACTCCCATCCAACTTGGTGTCTTCTGCAAACTTGCTTCAGGTGCGCTCGATCGCCTCATCCAGATTATCAATAAAGATATTAAACAGGAGTGATCCCAATACTGAGCCCCAGGGAACACCACTCATCACTGGCCACCAGCTGAATGTAACTCCATTTACCACCACTCTGGGCCGGGCCATCCAGCCAGTTTTTTACTCAGTGAAGAGTGCATCTCATCCGCACTATGGGAAATCAGTTTCTCCAGGAGAATGCTGTGAGAAACGGTGTCAAAGGCTTTACTGAAGTCTAGGTACATGACATCCACAGCCTTTCCATCATTCACTAAGTGGGTCACCTTGTCGTAGAAGGAGGTCAGGTTCTTCAAGCAGGACCTGCCTTTCCTAAACCCATGCTGGCTGGGCCTGATCCCCTGGCTGTCTTGCACTTGTTGCATGATGACACTCAGGATGATCTGCTCCATGACCTTCCCTGGCATCAAGGTCAGACTGACAGGCCTGTAGCTCGCTGTGTCCTCCTTCTGACCCTTCTTTTAGATGGGCATCACATTTGCTCACTTCCAGTCATCTGTGATCTCCCCGGTTGACCAAGACTGCTAGTAAGTTATTAAAAAGGACTTAGTGAGTTCTTCCACCAGCTTTCTCAGTACCCTTGGGTGGATCCCATCAGGTCCCATGGGCTTGTGCAGGTCTAAGTGGCATAGCAGGTTGCTGACCATTCCCTCCTGGTTTACGGGGGTTTCATTTTGCACCCTGTCTGTTTTCCAGCTCAGGGGGCTAGATACCCTGAGGACAACTGGTCTTGTTATTGGAGACTGAGGCAAAGAAGATATTACATACCTCAAACCTTTCCTCATCCTTTGTTACTGTTTCCCATCATATCTAACAAAGGATGGAGATTCTCCTTAGCCCTTCTTTTGTTGCTGGTGTATTTGCAGAAACACTTTTTGTTGTCTTTTACAGCAGTGACCACATTAAGTTCTAGCTGGGCTTTGGACCCTTTCACTGATCCTAAACACATTCATAATCCTAACCCTAACAACCCTCTCCACACCCATCCTATTTCCCCTCCTATCCAAAAGCCTCAAAAACAACCCCACCACAATCACAAACACAGTCAAAACCTCCTTTCTAATCAGCCTAGTCCCCATAACAATCTACATTTACTCAGGGACATTTTCACAGCATCCTTATAGTCCTCCCAAGCTGTCTGCCCCTTTTTCCAGAGATGGTAAGCTCTCTTTTTTTCCTGATTTCCAGCCAAAGCTCTCTGTTCAGACTGGCCAGTCTTCTTCCCTGACAACTTATCTTTTGGCACATGGGGACAACCTGTTCCTGCACCTTTAATTTTCCTTCTTAAAGCACATCCAATCTTCCTGGACTCCTTTGCCTTTCAGGA
>NW_005054891.1:0-4811 GCF_000277835.1 Geospiza fortis
GGCAGAAGATTACTGCAAGAGCAAGCATCTAGATGTAAAAGAATATTTCCCCTTCCAAGACCCAGAATGAGATCCTAATATATCAGCAGAGGTAAAGAAATTAGCAGATTATCAAGAGTGGATAGCAACAGGGGTAGAAAGAGCTATTCCAAAAACCATAAATTGGTCTGCCTTATATTCTCTTAAGCAGGGGCCTTCTGAGACTACATCTGAGTTTATAGAGCGTTTAAGAGATGCTATGCGTCATCCATACATCATTAGATCCAGGGTTTTTTCATGATTTAATCTTAGTGCAATGATGAAGTTTGGGCATAGGTTGGACTTGATGATCTTAGAGGTCTCTTCCAATCTCATTATTCTGTGATTCTGTGATAATATAGTAGATTAAAGTAATTAATTAGCCTTCTGATATCATGGAGTCAGATGCATCATTCTTCCCAGATGTCAGGCAAAAATATCACCGATATGGTGAGGATATACTTGAACATCTAAGTTTATTAGAGAAACTAAAACACCAGAACTTATGAACCATTCACCCAATCGATACTAATGTTGTGGATCTTCCAACTGATCAATTTTTATCTTTTTGATTTTTGTCAGTTGATCCACCTTGTTGTTCCAATGAGTCTGTAAAGCTTGGCCATTTGCATGAGCTTTGATCCATCCTATTTGGATTTGTTGAGACAGCCTGTAACAACAACCATTTCCAGTCTTCCTTCTGGCAAACCTCTTTTCCATTCCCTGTACTGGTTCTGCACAGCCTGGTTTATGGTAGCAGTGGGGTCACAAAGATGGTTCCTGTGCAAAGCTGCTGGAAGCTTCCACCATGCCAAGCAGAGCCAATCCCAGATGGCTCTGAAGATGGACATACTGCTGGCCAAAACTGGGCCAATGAATGAGGTTGGTAATGCCTCTGTGATGACATATTTAAGAAGAAAATCAAAACAAAGTCCCACAGTTTTTCTCCTAGACTGAGAAGAGGAGGAGGTGAGAACATGTAAGGGAAAAAAACATGGCAACACCAAGGTCAGTGGAGAAGGAGGGGGAGGAGGTGCTTCAGGCGCCAGAGCCAAGATTCCTCTGCAGGCTGTGGTGAAGACCATGGTGAAGCAGGTTGTTCCCCTGCAGCCCATGGGTCCACGGGGGATGCAGAGATCCACATGCAGCCCATGGGGGTGGTGCCCACGCCGGAGCGAGTGGATGCCTGGAAGAGGCTGTGATCCAGTGGAAGACCCGGTGGAGAGAGAGGGCCCTTGCTTCCAGGCTGGAGCAGCCTGTCCTTGGAGGACTGCACCCCGTGGAAAGAGAGACCCACGTCGCAGCAGTTTTGGGAAGATTGGTATTAAAATCACTTTGTAACCTTTAACTTGAGCCTGGTTTGCCCTTGAAGTGTTTCTCCCAGTCCTTATCTCACTCATGAAGCATTTGTTAATTTGTTTTTTCTCTCTCTGCTGCCCAGCTGTAGCAGGGGAGTGTGAGCGAGCGACTCTCGTGGGTGCCTGGCATTGGGCTAGTGTACAACCATGACACTAACACTTCCCACTGACACAACCACTGTGTGGCACAAGCCCAGACTGCATAAGAATCAGCATACACCATACTCGCTTTCTCCTTTACTGCCAGCAACACAGCTTTCAACTCTCCCACTTGTGCACTTCCCATTCCTTCTTCTACTACTTCCACTCCCGTTTCAGTGTTAAGAGCAACTGCTCTGTACTTCCATTTACCATCAATGCGTTTGGCTGAGGCATAATTTTTTAGGTTTTGTTGACTCATCAGTGACATCCATTTGATCTGTGACCCTGAGATATATGCACACCATTTGTGCACTGTCAGTCTTTGTGCAATTCTCTCTGTCCGAGCACTGTCTTTTTTAATGCTGGCTAACAGATTGAAAGGCCCTTGGGTTTTTCCAGGCTGACGCTGTTGAATTTTTTCCACTTGTTTAAGAGCTCAGGTCAGAGATAATAATACTTTTTTTCCAAGTCAGTGTATCTCTTCTCAGTATCTTTTAATGCTGTGGAATCAAATCCTAATGGTTGTTTTGGTCCGTGTGGGCCTTTCTGAAACGTAAGCTCCATGTTCAGCAAAACCCCCTTCAGCTCCTTCAGCTATCATGGGAACGCTGGGATGAACTGACCCAAGTGATTGATATGTTTTCAACTCTTCTATTGGTGCTTGCAAAGCCTGTTTGTGACTGTCAAGCCATTCCCGGTTTTGGTTTTTCCTCATTAATGTCTACAAGGGTCTTGCTATTATAGAAAATCCAGGAACATGATTTCTCCATGTCCGACAACAACAGACGAATGGGGATACGAGCATCATAAAGCCACCCCAGGACACTCCAGTATCCCAAAGTACCCATGCTCTTCTGAAGTTCCCTTTTTTGTAGTGGGGGTAGATATACCATCTAATTTTGTAATGGTTTCATCTGGAATTACAGCTTGGCCTGCTACCCACCAGGTTCCCAAGAATTTCACCTCCTTAGAGGGACCTTGGCACTTAGCTGAAGGCAGCTAACATGCCTTTTATATCCAAAACTGCCATCCAGTCATGTGCAGGTGCCTGCAGTGTAGGAGTGAGGTTTGCAATATTTGGGACAGCTGCAGTGAGCTAGCATTAAGCCTTCGATGATCGACTGTTAAACACCAGCTCCTGTCTGCTTTTTTTTTTCTGTCCAAACAGAAGAATTTTAAACAGAAAGCATCCTATATATAATGCCTCTTTGTTCTAATTTTTTAATTACTTCAAAATGGATTTTGGCAGTGTGAAAAACGCCAATCACTTGTTTTTAAATTTTTAAAAGTTTAATAATAATAAAATGGTTATAAAATAGTAATATAATTAGGGTAATAACATTTTGAACAATTGAGATTAGGACAATACAAGACAATAAAAAACAAAGAGTTACGGACAGTCCGGATACCTCTTTCTGGGCAAAATAAGCCCGAAAAAGGACACCCGTTAACAAAGGATTAACCCTTAAAAGCAATAGCCTGTTGCATATTCATACATCTCATACATGATGCATAAATTGCATTCAAACAAAGGATTCTGTCTGGTCAGTGTCAACTTTTTCCTCTTAATCCTGACGGCGTCTTCAGGGATGAGCAAGGCGGGAAGAAGTTAGTTTCTTCTGATAAGGGAGCAAGAAATTCTATTTCTCTGAAAGATGTAGGTGTCCTGTGGGTGCTCTCTGGTGTTAGTACCTCATTCCTTTCTTTAAGAAAAATATCCCACATACATAGTTTCTATTTTAACTACAAAAGTTACATTTTAACTACAAAACTACATTTACCATAGTGTTAAAATGTTAATACAGCACTACTAATCAATACAACATAATACATATAGTAAATACCTGCAGAGAGCCATATAATATGCACTTTTCACAATAGGGAAAGCAAAAACTGCACACACAAGCAAAGCAAACCAAGGAATTAACTCACTGCTTGCCATGGACAGGCAAGTGTTCAGCCATCTCCAGGAGACCAGGGCCCCATCACACGTAACGGGGACTTGGGAAGACAAATGGCATCACTCCCAACGTCCCCCCTTTCCTTCTTAATAGAAAAGGCATTGATGCTCTGGAAGCACTATCCAGCAACAGATAAAAAAAACCATTCTGATGTTACCAACACTCTTTTGGTTACAAACCCAGAACATCTGCACTTGCATTATACAAACTACTACGAAGAAATTTAACTGTATCCCAGTCAAAACCAGTACACTAGTTTAAATAAATTAGTATATTGTCCATCTGCTATGCTTTAGAAAGAAACTGAGCTGAGCATAAAGAAGATCTCCCTATTCTCTCCTCCAAGGCATGAAATAACTTCATTAAGATTTCTTTTGGAAGAGCTGACCTAGGAAATATTTTAAGTCATGTTACATCGGTGAGGGAAGACTCGGAGCCCTCAATATGAGGGAACAGCAAGCTTCATTTATTCATCAGAGCATCAGACTTTTATACAGTAACTAATAAGCTAATGCATATTCTGTAACTTAAGGAACCTATTGGTTATTCTGTAAATGTTAGGTCCACCTTGTGTTTACATACCTTAAAAGTTAAACTTTCTTCTTCTCAGGCTGTTTTCAGCCACTATATCTCTGCTCAAGGGCACAGTGGCCTTGCCATAATCATAACTCGTTAGCAGAGCTCATTGTTTTCCTAGCTTCAGACACCTGGACCAAGTCTGTGACTCTGGTCACGTACTATTCCTCAACAATTCCCCTGTTTTTCTTTGGCACAAGCACTGTTTGATTAAATGTAGCAGATATCATCTTTTGCATCATTTTTGTAAGCATATGTAAAAACAAGGCAGAACTAGTACTATTAACAAAACTATAATGTCTACTATAACGCCGGCTTTAACAGAACTTCAAATCAATAGAATTTACATGTAACATCACTTAACTTCAACAAAACTTAACTCTAGCATCACTTAAACTTAACTTCACTTAAACTTAATAGAAATTAAACTTAACAGAACTTAACTTTAGCAGAACTTAAGTTTAACAGACCTTAACTTTAACAAAACTTAATTTTAAATGAACTCAACCGACTTTAAATTCTACATAACTTAAGCCTAATATAATTTAAACTTAACAGAATTTATCACTTAATATTACTTAAACTTAACAGAAATGAATTTAACTGCACTTAAACTTAACAGGACATAACAACTTAACTTTAACAAAACTTAACAAAACTTAACTGATTGTAAATTTTACATAACTTAAACCTGATATAATTTAAACTTAACAGAACTTATCACTTAAACTTAATAACACTTAAACTTAACAGAAAT
>NW_005054891.1:6882-30280 GCF_000277835.1 Geospiza fortis
AATCTACGCCATTCTGCCTCCTCAAAAACCTGGTTAGGATCTGCAAAACACCCTTTTGCCACCCCATACGCTAGCAATCCCGGGAGGTCCTTTCCCAGGTCAATATTTTTTATACCTCGCTTTTCTAAAAAGCATTTAAAAAGATCATAAGCTGCTTGTCTGTCCATTACCTAAAAACGTTACCACTCTTGCAGCCCTTGCAGACGTCGGCAGCTTGGTCAGCCGGACACCTCTGTAGGCTCGCCGGGATGCAGAGACTGGTCAATTTCCACAGCTTTTTTTCGTCCTCCGTGCTGCAGCGGAGCTGACACCAATACTACACCGGATCGTGGCTAACAATAATTATCCCCTATGGGGTCCTTCTCTCTATAGTCTCGCCCTCTATAGGGTCCAGCCTTCTATAAGGTCTCTGTTCGGGTAGCCATTTGTTACATCGGTGAGGGAAGACTCGGAGCCCTCAATATGAGGGAACAGCAAGCTTCATTTATTCATCAGAGCATCAGACTTTTATACAGTAACTAATAAGCTAATGCATATTCTGTAACTTAAGGAACCTATTGGTTATTCTGTAAATGTTAGGTCCACCTTGTGTTTACATACCTTAAAAGTTAAACTTTCTTCTTCTCAGGCTGTTTTCAGCCACTATATCTCTGCTCAAGGGCACAGTGGCCTTGCCATAATCATAACTCGTTAGCAGAGCTCATTGTTTTCCTAGCTTCAGACACCTGGACCAAGTCTGTGACTCTGGTCACGTACTATTCCTCAACAAAGTCAAAACAAGAATAAATGTAAGTCACCATGAGACAGCAGTCCTATCAAGAGTGTAGAAATTATTCAGAGATCTAATCTGAGGTGAAAATGAGTGTCAGAGTCAAAATCAATTTGATAAAATTTTGGTAGGTAAAGTTCAAATCCTTCCAAAATGGCCAAAGATATTTAGGGTAAAGAAGGAGTGAGTAAATTTGACTTGTGAAGAAAGCTATCTTCTACTCCATTGCTTAAAACTAAACACTATAACAACAAAACTAGCCAAGAGGATAATAGACAATTTCAGTAAATTACGCTATGGTTAATATTGGAATTCTACATTCTCAAGCACAAACTAAAAAACTCCCTCACTCCTAACCCTGTGCAATAATTAAGTCTGCTCATGACAGCATGTCATTCAGTGCTGCAAAAAGCAAGTGAAGAATTAGTAATAGTGAAGCTACACATGACAAAACTGAGCAAGTTTACAAGTGCAACTGAAATGCATGAATCTTTTGTACAATGGCTACTACTAGTTCAATGTTCTCTGATAGACTAACATTTTTGTCATTATTTTTTAAAATTGAGTGTTTTCTGAAGGATTCAATGTGTAAATACATGTAGTTATGTATGGGAGGCGGGGAACAGTGCAGTGCAGGATTCTTTCCAGATCTCAGTAAGAAATGTGTGCCAAGAAATGGCCTAATAAAATAGCTATTTTAATAAGTCAGAATAAAAAGAGGAACTTGGATAGCGAGTAAATCTTGAGACCCTTCAGATGCTTTCTTTCTTTCAACACTGCTTTCATGCAGCACCTGATAAACCCTGGATGGATTTTCCCACAGCATGCTGTGAAGGTTTTACCTGTGGAGACATTACTCTGCCTTTATTTTGTGTAACAAACAAAGCCTTGCGTCTTCTGACAAGTTGGGATGTTATCTCCATGATAAGATCCACCAGGGCACAGGTCATTCCAGCAGATTCCCTTATAGCAGGTACTCATGCTAACCTACCGGCTTCTCAAGTCTCAAGTACAAGGCTTAATAGAGCAGACATGGCTAGCTCAAGACCACTAACTCCTTGAATATAATGTCTTCTGCAATGCTTCTGTTGAGAGGAATGGTTTAAAAGCAGAAGACTATCGAGGAGGATTAACAATACCTCAAGTGACCTTGCAGCTGGGAATAACTCTCGATAAACCAGTGTGAACAGCAGGCCAGTGATCCTCTGGCATGGACCGAGTTTAACAGTGCCTGTGTCTCCGCTTGTGTGCCTCTGCCCAGGTGTTGCTTCAGGGATCCCCCGGTTAGCGAGGATATGAATTTACGCTTTGTGTTTCAGCCGTGGGCTTGTGGTTGTTCCGATTGGCTGCCTGTGCCAACTCACACAGCTCCCAATGCACATATCTTGTATGTCGCAGACATCTCTTTGTGAAAAATCCTTTCTTCAGGATTTTTCCTTCTGAGAAGCTGTGGCCTCAGAGACAGACATAAACAATAGGTTATCTGCTGCTGTGGAATGCAACAGGTCAGTCTGGATTGGTCCATCTTGGATGTTTATAAGTAATGGCCAATCCAGAACTGAGCTCTCTTGGACAGAGTCCGAGAGAGCTGCTTTGTTATCATTCTTTACTTTCCTATTCTTAGCTTAGCAAGCTTCTGGAAACCTCTCCCTTCTTTTTCTTTTTAGAATAGTTATAGTATATGTATATATCTTAAAATAATAAATCAAGCCTTCTGATCATGGAGTCAACGTTCTCGCCTCTTCCCTCAATTGAAAACCCTTGTGACCACCATCACACTTGTATGTAACAAATTATTGTAATTTAAGAATAAAGAACTTCATCCTATTTCCAGTGACATCAAAAGGAAAATATCACTTAGAATTATGAGACTCACAGTGCAAAAACATTATTTCACAAATGAGAACTGACTTCACCCTTTCATGTGTGGTTTTCTGAAGACTACACTGTCTTTAGTTTATTACAAATGTTCAGCAGAATATGTTTATTAACAACTAACTAGTATGATGAATCTACTCAACATCATTATTTACTGTATTATTTATTCTAAGACATGCTGCCATTTTTTCATAGATTGTACCTGCTTCTTGAGAATGGCCTTACAAATTAGGAAACAGTTCTTGTTATGTTAAGCCTTAAGGCTAAGGAAGCAGCTCTACTGTGACAGTGTTCACAGGGGTTTTCAGGTGAGGGAAGAGACGAAAATGTTGACTCCATGTTCAGAAGGCTTGATTTATTATTTTATGATATATATATTACATTATAACTATACTAGAAAGAAGAAGGAAAGGTTTCATCTCAGAAGGCTAGCTAAGCTAAGAATAGAAAGGAAAAGAATGATAACAAAAGGAGCTGTCTCAGACTCTGTCCGAGATAGCTCAGCCTTGATTGGCCATTAATTATAAACATCCAAGATGGGCCAATCAAAAATCCACCTGATGCATTCCACAGCAGCAGATAACCATTGTTTACATTTTGTTCCTGGAGCCTCTCAGCTTCTCAGGAAGAAAAAATCCTAAGAAAGGATTTTCATAAAAAGATGTCTGCAATACTCTACCAAAAAAAAAAAAAAAATCCAAGGCCAATTTTAGGCCACTGTATACTGAGCCATATATGATGTGCTGGGATACTGCCAAGGGAGGAGGTGCTCCAGGCACCATTTCTGTGGGCCATCTCTCTACATTACTCTTTCAAATTTATTTTCCCAGAGGCTAAAAGGAGGTTGTACACACCAGTGTTTTGGCTACTGCTGAGTAGTGCTGGCACAGCATCAGTCCTGTCTCTCTAACATTCCGCCCTTCCCCCCCCTTCTCCCCCCACCAGTAGGCTGGAGGTAGGCAAGATCCTGTGAGGGGACAACAGTTAATGTTATTAACAGAGTTAAACAGCTTACATAAAGATGAGCAACAACCATGGGCGTCTTCATTATAAAACTATTTGCATCAATCTTGGGCAGAGAGAAGGAGGTGTATTCCTTCATCATCCCCAGAAGACAGCTCCCCCAGCATAACAAGGCCATCAGTGTAAGGGCAAAGCACAGAGCCACTGTTTATATTAGTATATTCCCAAACTCAGAAAAATAAAGAAAAAAGTAGTGCAGATGAAAAACTCCGTGTCCCGCACAGGAGCTTGCTACTCAAAAACTTCTCTTACTATAGCATGCAAGATATATAACTGCTGTTGTCTCAGCCCATATTGGGCACTGTCATGATTTGACGCTGGCCCAATGCCAGGCACCCATGAGAGTCACTCGCTCACCCGCTCCTGCAACAGCTGGGCAGAGGAGAGAAAAAAAATTAATGAAGGGTTCACAAGTTGAGATAAGGACCGAGAGAAACACTTCGACAGCAGAAGAGGCTCAACTTAAGGTTGCAAAGTGAATTTATTACTAACAGAATCATAGAAGGATAATGAGAAGTAAAATAAGTCCTTAAAACACCTTATCTCCCCAGCCACTCCCTCCTTCCCACCGGCAGTGCAGGGAGACAGGACATGTGGGTTTTTGGGTCAGTTCATCACCAAGATTTTTTCCGCTGCTCCAGGGGAGGAGTCCTTCTCCTGTGAGACCATAGGGTCCCTCCTACAGGAGACAGGTCTCTGTGAACTTCTCTAACGTGGGTCCACTCTCACATAATTCAGCCTCCCTCTGGGTGCAGATTTGCCCCCGAGCAGGCTGCACGGGCCAGATAGCTCAGTCCTTTAGGAGGACAGACTGTCCGAGTCCCCAAGCAGTTCTCAGCCACTGGCAACCTTAGCAAGCTTAAGGGATATCAGCTCTTTTAGTGATTATCAGCTTTGTGATTCCAGCTCTTAGCTTGCAAGGTGCCTAGGCAGGCCGGCAGATGCAGGGTGAGAGAGGAGAAGGCCGTTCTGACGTTCCGCAGCGATGTCTTTATTGGGTGTTCAGCGAAGGGCTCCAGCAACAGCTCTTCTACAGAACCAGGCTAAAAGGCCGGCAGATGCAGGGTGAGAGAGGAGAAGGCCGTTCTGACGTTCCGCAGCGATGTCTTTATTGGGTGTTCAGCGAAGGGCTCCAGCAACAGCTCTTCTACAGAACCAGGCTAAAACAGCCCATTATATAGGGTATAGGGGGATCAGAAATTGTCCAATAGCAGGGGTTAAGGAAAAGTGACTTGTGGGCTTACAGAGAGATAAGCAGGGGTCCAAAAGGCGGAAGACAGCCGCCAGCCACCCCATGCCTGCTGCAATGTGGGTCCCTCACACGGGCAAACAGTCCTCCCAAAACTGCTGCAACATTGGTCTCTCTTTCCACGGGCTGCAGTCCTCCAAGGACAGGCTGCTCCAGCCTGGAAGCAAAGACCCTCTCTTTCCACTGGGTCTTCCACTGGATCACAGCCTCTTCCAGGCATCCACCCGCTCCGGCATGGGCACCTCCCCCCCATGGGCAGATGTCTGCATCCCCTGTGGACCCATGGGCTGCAGGGTGACAGCCAGCTTCACCATGGTCTTCACCACGGCCTGCAGAGGAATCTTGGCTCTGGTGCCTGATGCATCTCCTCCCCCTCCTTCTCCACTGACCTTGGTGTTGCCATGTTTTTTTCCCTCACATGTTCTCACCTCCTCCTCTTCTCTGACTAGAAGCAAAAACTGTGTAATTTTGTTTTGATTTTCCTCTTAAATATGCCATCACAGAGGCGTTACCAACCTCTCTCATTGGCCCAGGTTTGGTCAGCAGCATGTCCATCTTCAAAGCCATCAGAGATTGGCTCTTCTGGACATGGTCGAAGCTTCCAGCAGCTTTGCACAGGAGCCATCTTTGTGTCCCTGCTGCTACCAAAAACTCGGTTGTGCAAAACCGATACCTTGATGTACCCCAGGATACATTTGGTTTGTATGTGCATCCAGGGTTGCCCCATCGCAGGTGCAGAATCCGGCATTGCCCTTGTTAAACTTCATATGGTTGGTGATTGTCCAGCCTTCTAATAAGTCTAGGTCTCTCTGCAGGGCCTCTGATTTTAAGGGAGTCAACGGCTCCTTTAAATTTGGTGTTGTTGGCAAACTTACTTAGTACAGCTTCGAATCCTGTGTCCGAGTTGTTAATGAAGATGTTGAAGAGGACTGGGCCCAGGATGGAGCCCTGTGGAGCTCCACTAGTGACTGGATGCCAGCCTGATGTAACCCCATTTACTCTGTGTCCGACCCATCAGCCAGTTGCTCACTCATCACGTAACATGGTTATCCAGCTGAATGCTGGACATTTTGTCCAGAAGCATCCCGTGAGAGACAGTATCAAAAGCTTTATGGGAATCCAAAAAGTTTATATCTACTGGTGTCCCTTGACCAACTAGATGGGTTATCTTGTTATAAAAAGACATCAGGTTCAATAGGCAGGACTTTCCCTTCATGAAGCCATGCTGGCTGTGACCGATGACTGCATTGTCCTCCAGGTGTTTTTCAGTGCCTCCCAGAATAATCTTTTCCATGATTTTGCTGGGCACTGACATGAGACTGGCAGGTCTGTAGTTTCCAGGGTCCTCCTTCTTGCCCTTCTTGAAAATCGGGACAATGTTAGGCAGCTTCCAGTCAGCTGGGACCTCTCCGCATTCCCAAGACTGCTCAGAAATCATCAAGAGAGGTTTTGCGATGACATCAGCCAGCTCTTTGAGGATTTTTGGATGAATCCCATCAGGCCCCATAGATTTGTAGGGATCCAGCCAGAGCAGCAGGTCCTGCACAATTTCAGAGTTGACTGGGAGTTGATCATTCTCGCAGTCATAGTCCTACAGCTCAGGGCACTGAGCCCCCCTTGGTCCGTGATCCGTGTTGAAGACAGAGGCAAAGAATGCATTAAACACCTCTGCCTTGTCTATCTTCCTGTTTGTGAGGTGACCATTCTCATCCTTTAGCAGGCCAATGTTATTTGTACACTGCCTTTTGCCATTATTATATTTGAAATAAACTCTTGTTATTATCCCCCACAGTTCTGGCCAGCTTCAACTCCAGTTGAGCTGTGGCCACATGAATTTTCTCTGTACAGTGGCGAGCAGCACCTCTCTATTCCTCCCATATCAGCTGACCTTGCTTCTACTGGGCATACACCTTCTTATTTTTGCCTTGTTTCCAAGAGAAGAATCCTGTTCAGCCTAGCTGGCCTTCTGCATCATCTGCTTGAGTTCTGACATTTGGGAATTGCCTGTTTGTGTGCCCTTAGGAGGTGGTGTTTAAAAAGTGACCAGCACTGATGGACCCCAGCACCTTCAAAAGCATTTTCCCCGGGGACCTTACTCACTAGTTCCCTGAGCATCCTGAAGCCTGCTTTCCTCATGTCCAGAGCTGAGGTTTTGCTGACACTTTTCCTCCTGTCCACAGAGTATTTAAACTCAATTGCTTTGTGGTCACTGTGGTCAAGATGGCCACCAATCTCCACTTCACTCACAAGATCTTCTCCATTGTCAAGCAGTAGATCGAGGAGGGCATCTTTCCGAGTTGGCTCCCTTAGGACCTGTTCCATAAAGTTGTCATCCAAGCCCTTTAGGAATCTTCTGGCCCAGGTTGTACCAGCTGTGTGATGCTCCCAGTTAATTTCTGGACAGTTGAAGTGTCCCATAAGGACAAGGGCAATTGACTTGGAAGCCTCCCTTAGTTTCTCAAAGAATAATTCATTGGCATCATCATCCTGGTTAGGAGGTCTATAGTAGACTCCCACAGTGACATCTGCCTTATCTGTTTATCCCTTGATTCTTACTCAGAGGCTCTCAACTGAGCCATTGCCAGCTGTGAGCTCCATACATTCCAGCCCCTCCGTTACGTACACCTCCACCCTTCCTCCCTCCCCTCTTCTGCCCTGCCTATTCTTCCTAAAGAGCTTGTAACCATCCAACAGGGCACTTCAGTCACAGGACTCATCCCACCAGGTTTCACTAAATGTACTTGCTATGCTGAAGTAGTTAATGCAATCAAAGGGTGGAGAGAGGGGGGTTGCATTGCATTAAAATCAGCCCTTGCTATTGTGATATGTACTGTTGTGTTTTACTGTTGTTTGAAACAGACACTGTATGCAGCAGTTTTACTGTAGTCTGTTTTGAAGAGCTGATGAAAAGCTTGGTGCTCTTTCTCAAATCAGGTTTCTGTTAATCTTCTGAATAAATTCTTTTTTTGTAAAATTGCTAGCATATAGAAAAATATTCCCTGTGATGAGAACTTAGGAGATGGAAAAAGGTTATTTGCTATTAAAGATTTGAATGAAACTTGTAATTACAAAGCTCTGAAAGTCTTACAGGAACGTTACAGGACAAAATAAAAGAATATAACTGTTTGATAGTTTGGAGACAATCATGTGCCAGGGCTCCCTCGTCCACTGCCTTTGGATCAAGGAACACAACTGGAGTTGTGGCTGGTGGGGGGCTCATCGTCTTCAGTTCTACATCATCCTGTTCCAAAAGCACAATTTGGTATTTGAGCATCCTGCTGGGGGATACCCAATGGCCCCCCTTTTGCTCTAATACAGATATCACCATATGAGGGACAAAAACAGTTATGTGCTGTCCAGTTGTGAGCTTCCTGGCCTCTTGGATCAGTAGAACAGTTGCAGCAACCACTCGCAAGCATCCTGGCCATCCTTTGCTCACATTGTCCAGCTGTTTGGAGAAATAGCCCACAGGTCTCCTCCAGGTTCCCAGCTTCTGTGTCAGGACCCCCAGTGTTACAAAGCAGAGTGACACAGAGTCCCCAGGCCGGTGCAAGTGAGAGCCGTTTATTGCAAAAACCAGGCCTTTTCAAGCAGTTAGGCCGCTATCAGTACATTCTATTTAAGCACAACAAATGTAATTCAACCAACCACTATAAACCACAATGTGAACATGTAATGATTATATAACTTTTTTTTTCTACCTCTAATTCAGCTGACTCACTTTCCTGTAGTCCTTCTCTACTTAGCCGAAGTAACAGGCTTGAGCCATGATTTTACAAGGGTAACAAGGCCCTTATTTTGTAATGTTTTACCTAGAGGCAACACCCCATAGCTAAATGTTGCATCTCATGTACAAACAGATCAAAGGGCTTGGTTAATTCAGGAAGCCCTTGTGCAGGTGCTATCATTAATGTCTTTTCAGTCCTCAAAAAGCAGTTTGGCACTTGGGAGTCCACATCAATTGTCCTTCATTTCTTTTAGGGCTTCATAGAGGGGCTTCACTAAAAGTCCATAGTTTAATATTCTCAACCGACACCACTTGACCTCTCCCAGAAAGCCTCGTAATTCTCGGATGTTCCACAGTTCTGGAGTTTGGCAGATTGCTTCCTTTCTGTCAAGGCCAAGAATTCTCTGCACTTGAGTGATCTCAAAGCCCAAATAGTTATCAGTTGGTTTTCCTATTTGAGCTTTTCTTTTAATTACTCTGTAGTAACCATTCTGACCTAGAAAGTTCAACAGACTTATGGTCATTTGTAGGCATTGGTTTTGGGCCTCCGCTGCCAGCAGAATGTCATCCACATACTGTAAAACTGCTCCTTCGGTGTTATTTTTCTTCCATTGTTCCAATTATTTTGCTACTTGATTTCCAAATATTGTTAGACTATTTTTAAATCCCTGCAGTAGGATGGTCCAGGTTAACTGAACTTTGTGTCCAGAGGTGGGACTTTCCCATTCAAAAGAAAATATGGCTTGACTATTTTCCTCCAAGGGTATGCAGAAAAAGGCACCCTTAAGATCAATCACTGTAAACCCTTTTAGTGCTGTCAAAAGTGTGTCCGGATCAGCTACTACTGGATGAATATCTGGTGCTATTTTATTAATGGCCCTTAAATCTTGCACTAACCTATATACCCCATTGTGCTTTTTAACTGGTAATATCAGTGTGTTATATTCTGATTCACACTCCTTCAATAACTCATATTCTAAAAATTTTTCTATAACCTTTTCCAGCCTCTTCCTTGCCTCCCAATTAATAGGGTATTGTTTTAGCCTTACCGGTTTAGCTTCAGGTTTGAGTGTAATCCTCACCAGTTTGGCCTCTCTTGATTGTCCAGGCATTTCAGTTGCCCATACCAATGGGATCTCAGTGTTCTCTACCTCCTATGGGATTTTTTCCAATTCATTTGGCTCCTGTAACATAAAAATCCTTGCCTCAACGGCTTTTGATTCTGATATTTGAATTTGTATTTCCCCATCCTGAAAAATTATTTGAGCATCTAATTTTCCCAATAAATCTCTCCCCAGCAAGGGGACTGGGAATTCAGGCATATATAGAAACTGGTGAGCAATCCAATTCTTTCCTAATTTAAATTTCATGGGTTGTAAAATGGACCAAGCTTTGCTTTTCCCTGTAGCATCAATTGCATTTACCACTGTCTTGGTTTGAAACAAATTAGGAGGAAATGCCCTGAAAAGAACGTGTCCTCTAAAGAGAGATAGGTTTCAAGAGCCCCTCCCCCACAGGTTCAAAAGGAATTTCTTGGAGGAAAATGAAAAAAACCTCTGTTTATTGAAAAAGCAGAGTGCATACAGGCACAGAAAAGAAAATTAATATTGTTAGATAATAAACCTTCTCATTGTGGAGAAAGATGGTGGATTTTTAGAGTCCTGTTTGGCTTCTCCTGAGGTCTGGAGCCAGAATGCGGCATCCCTGAAGCCTTCCCCCCACTGGGCCACGGCGTGGGGCTCTCGGCAATGTTCAGGTGTTTCGGACTGGAGCAAAGCTTAACAGTTCCAGAAGAAGAAGCCACAGTCCTGGGAGAAAAACTTCTTGCCTCAGCTAACAAAAAAGAAGCTAGCTAAAAGCAAAGACACATTCTTTTTCCCTATCCCTGTTGTGATATGCTTTCCACGCTTCATCTAACAACTTTCCTAAGTAACGTGACTGCGCTCCTTCCAGTTTCTGGAGTTTCTTTCTAATATCCAGGGCCGACTGCCCTATAAAGATAGTTGCTAACTGTACATCTTCCTCTGGATTCTCAGGATCCAGATCAGTATATTTTCTGGCAGTTGCCTTCAATCATTCCATGAAAACTGTGGGAGATTCAGTACTGTCCTGCTTTACCTCATACAGTTTTGACCAGTTCATGGCTTTCAGTACAGCATGCTTTACACCAAACAATATTCATCTCTGATATCTTGTTAAACGATCTCAGGGCCCCAGTAAATTAGGGTTCCACTTTGGATCTGTTGAAGGAAAATTCTGATCTACAGTTCCTTCTAAGTCTCCATTAGCATGTGCCCCCTCCACCTGCTTTCTGGCCATGGTCAACACCATCCTTTTTTCTTTGGTATCCAGCAACATACCTAACATCACTCGTATATCATTCCAGTCGGGATCCTGAGTCCTAATTATGGTTTCAAATACTTTAGCAACTGTAGCCGAATCCTCTCTATAAACTCCTGCTGCCTTTTTCCATGACATTAAATCCACAATTGAAAATGGGGCCTTTACTGTTGCTGGACCATGATTCTCGACCGCCTGCCAGAGGAGAACCCTCAGAATGTCCCCAGCACCCACCCCAATATCTCCTTGCTACCTTCTAGAGTGTCCTGCAATCGGGCTAAAATCCTCCAATCCCCTGAAGTGTTTTCTCTGTTCCAGTCCACTCTCCTATGACCTACTCATGTGTCTAGCTGCATTCCCCAGCGATTCATTATTCACCTCACCCACTCTTTGCTGAGGAGCAACCATCAGCTCTAAATCATCCTCGTCCTCTCTTCCACACTTTAAACACCTCTGCCCTATGCTGCATGCAAAACAACACCTTTTCAACCCTTTGCCATTCTTTTCCTTTTCAAGTGCTAAAATTGATGGATCTTGCAGGGTCCTCCCACATTCCTTTTGCCACTCCAGATGATTTCTTTGGGTGAAAAACAAGTCAACATAAGGAACTTCATCTCATTTATTTTCCCTTCTACAAAACAACATTAACTAGAATATGGTGTTATACTGTAATGTTCCATTCTTAGGCCATTTTGCTTGATCTTCCAGCATGTAAAGTGGCCACCATTGATTACAAAATTTTATAAGTTTTTCATGTGTGAGGGGATCACTCGCAATTTCCAGTGTTTCAAGATACATCCCAGCGGTGATACCTGTGATACTCCTTTTGAGGTTTTGTTTCCTATTATAAGAAATTACTGTTTAGGAGCTCCTTAGAAGGGAGTCTAACCCTTCTTCTTTGAAGGGACTCTAACCCTTCCCTTTTCCCACCTTAGGTACCTTTAAATCAAACCCTGCATAGCTTTTGCTGTTCCTTACAGGTTGGTTAACGGTTAACATCTTTAGAGTAAAGTAAAGGATGCCTTTATCTTACCAAGGGTCTTGTTCCGATTTCCTTTGGACTGGGGATCAAAAGTTCTCCCAGAGAATCCCTTGGTGCTGGCTGGAGATCCTGTGATCCCTCGGATCCATTGAAATTCAGGAGTCTGTTCTACCTGTGTTGCCAAAACTGTTAAAAAAATTCAGTAGATAAAAAAAACCTCCTTAACACCAATTCAGTGTTAAGAAGCAGGCATTCTTTAGTCAGATGCACGAGGGGATAGCTCCTCCCAAAAGTCATGCATGCTGAGTACAGGAAAGTTTGTTTATATACTGTATTTCTACATATATATTAGTAGATTGTCCCAGACTATACATGCATATGATAATTATTTCCCCAAAATCAATAACGTATTTCCCCTCCCCTTTACACATGCATTCTTCTGTCCTGGGGGTCTCTCTGATGGGCCCTGGTGGTCATAGACCCCAGTGTTTCCGGTGACCTGGCAGGACACTGAGGCTGGTGAACTTCCATTTCTCCTCCTTACACAATGGGCATTGTGCAGTTTCCACAGGCCAGTAGTTTTGGAGAACAAGCATTGAGTTAGCTTACCAGGTGTAGGCCATTTATCATCTGGTAACGGTTGGGGGAACAGACGGTCAGGCTGCTAAGACTGATATTATGAAGGAACTGGCACGTAAAGAGGGAGATTTAGCACATCTAGAAGAGAAGATAGAGAGGATAGGAAGAATGTATAGAGGAGTAGAGGGGTTTAGTCTGATTGCAGGGAGAACTGAAGCTAAACACAGAGATGTGATAGTAGCTCCCTATCTCAGTTTGGAAAGACAGGTATCTGCTAGGGAAGGCAAGAGCCTCCCCAAAAATGGAAAATGCAAACCCCCTCCCTCTGAATAGTTATAAATTTGAAATTAAGGGGGGCTCTCAGGCAAAGATATGGGAGCAGGAATAACAGTTCTTTATTAGGAAAGAAAATAAAAATAAAATAAACAATGCAGTAAATCAAAACAACAACACTGACAGAGTCAGAATACAACCTGACACCCTGTGGATCAGGGTGTTGGTAGCAGTCCAATTGGAATTGTGGCTGCAGTCCTCCTGGAGGAGCAGGTGTGGTTCTGTTGAAGCAGTGATCCTGTAGAAGGGTGTAGTCTTCCTCTGAAGATCCAGTGAAAAAGGCAGCTGTTCCTCTGGGAATCCAGTGGAAAGGCTGTTCTGGTGTCCCAAAATCTCAGATTATATCTGGGTAGCAATGCTTGGCTCCACCCTCTGGGCGGAGCATCTCACAATGGGATGCTGTAATTTTATCAGTCATGCAGTGACAGTCAATCGCCCATTAACAGATGATATCTCCCTGGAGGGAGGATGGGTTGTGGAAGAGATAAGGAAAACTGCCTAATTAACAGAAGATAACTGCCACACCTATAACAGATGGCAAATAGAATACACATTGCTTGGCAATCTAGGACACTCCCCTCCATCAGGTAGTAGGTAGGGATGGTCCAATCACAGTAAAAGTTCAATTTTACAGATACATCAAGTAAGCGGGAATAGTTAATGAATACGTAATTGTGGGATCTCGTCCTGCTGAGATTTTTACCTCAGATGCTTTTACAGAGGGTTTTGACCTCAGAGCATGGAGGACAGTATACTGAGGGGAGGGAGCACCTGACCAGGCCACAGTGGGAAGACTGGGGTCATGGCAATTAGTAGTATGCTAGTGGAACCATCCTATATTTGGTTAAGTTTCCAGTTCTTGTTCTCAGTTGGTTCAGGATTTTTTTCTTATTAGGTCATGGTCTGAGTTCGTGTTCGTGATTGGACCTCTGCCCTTATACCTGGCTTTGTCTGCCCTGCCCACGGGTCTTTGGAATCTAGCCTCTGTAACCTGAGGTCACCATGTTTTGTTATTTTCTTTATTAAAGTTTTATTTTCTGGGCTAGACTATCATTCCCATTCCTCATTTTTAGCCAGCTCCTCCCGGCCAAGCCAAGCAGGGAGATCACAGCGAGCTCCTAAGCTCCGTATGTAATCACTGTGCATGATAAAACCTCTGTTTACCTGACACTTGGCACACTCATTTAGAGGAAGGATCCTCTGAGTGACCCGTGAACTGCAATAAAGAATGCCTGCTTTCTATTACTCAAAACTGTGTTAGAAAGTTTCCATCTGACCAATTTCGGTATCAGTCACCCACCTCTCATAAGGAGCTCAGCAGTGGTATCCACTCAGAGGGGATCTATGTCCTCTGTACTCAACAGAAAGGATGTAGTGACACAGACAAAGCTGCCAGGAAAACATGTAATCATCCAGGTCTCAGGCTGCAGGGAGTGGCAAAGCCTGGGACTGGTATTGGATGGCAGTAGAGGCAACAGCTGTGTGAGGTTGCCAGGTTCAAGAGGGCGGTCCTGGACCCCCTGTCCTGGTACAGCTGCAAAATGTCAGGTCCCTGGAGGGCAATCCTGGATGACTTACTCTGAGATAGCTGACTTCAGGATACCCTTGGACTAAATTAAGGCAAAACTATGCCAAACAATCAATTACAAAGCTTCATTTATGGCAGCAACAATTTAAACCTTATGATAGGTTGAATGGTCCGTGGCAGCAATGATTTAAACATTTCTGAACAGCCCATGGATTCAACTTCTTCTGAACAACGTGTAGCAGCAGCAATTTAAACTTTTCTGAACAAGACATTGCAACAGCAATTTCTGAACAGCCTGTGGAAGCAGCTAATTAAACTTCTAAGGAGAGGAAAAAGGAAAGATAGGAAAATAGAGGTAGAGAAAAAGATTCAGGTCACCATTCAAGGTTCCAGCACTGTCTCTGATCTGGTTCCTCTGGATGGTGAGTGCACACACAGCCCTCTGTCAGTTGCGCTATTTATAGACTAGTTCTCATGCATGTGCATTTTGTGATCGTCACACTTTTCAGAAGGGAGTTGGGGGGTTTCATGGTTTCAATTCCCCTCCCCCTGTCAGATGCAAGTGCAATGCTGTCTTAAACTTGTTTTTAGAGATAGTTACCCAAGATAAGGAAGGTGGTCCCAGAAAAGTGCTATGCTGCCTCCCCAAGACCCTCTTTTCTAAACATACCTTATTATAGTAATCAAGGCGTCCCCCGTGGCAGGGAGAAATGATGAGGAGGACTCCATGGATGTCAGAAGGCTAATTAATTACTTTATTATACTATATTATTCTATATTATATTACACTATATTACATTACATCTAAACTGAATCTGCCAAGCACTCAACTGCACAACATCTCGTGACTGTCAGCCGACAGTCCCGACACACACACATGCTTGACCCAGGAAACAAAACAACATCACTTTGGGTAAACAATCTCCATATTGCATTCTACTTTGGCACAACACAGGAGCAGCGAATGAGATAAGAATTGTTTTGATCATTCTTTTCTCTGCTTCTCTCAGGTTCAGAGAATATGAATCCCACACCTTATCTTCTTGGTATGTTAACATTCCTTTTCTCTTCTGATGAGTGTTTGAGGCAAGAACTCTTTTAGGTTTTCAGTCTCTCAGAGAGATGTTACCAAGTGGATGATCTGCTCAGCTTAGTGACGAAGCTAAGAGAGGAGGTAGGAAGGTTAAAGAGTATCAGGGACTCCGAGGAGGAGACTGATTGGTGGAGCCATACTCTACCCTCCCTGAGGCCAGTCACATCACAAAAAGCACAGGATCCCCTACCCTCTCGCCACTAGACAGAAGGAGGGGACCTAAGAGATGGGAGAAATGGAAACAGGTTTCTTTTTGGGGCAGCAGGCAAATTCTCTCTTGGCCTGCCTCACCTTCCCAAGTACCCTTATACAGTAGGTATGAAGCTCTGGAACTTGAGGGCCAGGCAAATGACATTCTGGATGAAGGTCCATCCAGGTTGGAGGAACTGCCTAGGCTAAGTCTACCCCCTGCATCATGACCACCTCGGTCAAGAAAAAAAGAAGGGTAGTTGTCACTGGTGACTCCCTTCTGAGGGGAACAGAGGCTATATGCCAACTGGATGCAACCCATATGGAAATTTGCTGCCTCCCTGGGTCTCAGGTAAGAGACGTTATTAAGAAACTGTAGCCTGGCACAGCCCTCTGATTTTTATCGTAGGCAGCAATGGAGTCTCAACAAGAAACCTGAAGACAATCAAGAGAGATTTCATAGTCTTGAAACAAATAGTTGACATCTGGAGCACAAGTACTATTCTTCTTTATCCTGCCAGTTGCAGGGAATGATGGGAGATGAAACAAAACAGGAGAATCCTATAGATGAATACCTGGCTCTGAGCCTGCTATCACCAGCAGAATTTTGGGTTTTTTGATCACAGGTTGGTTTATATGACACTGAGCCGGCTGGCAACAGATGGGTTACACCTGTCT
The DNA here is from genome assembly GCF_000277835.1 of Geospiza fortis. NCBI lineage: Eukaryota > Metazoa > Chordata > Aves > Passeriformes > Thraupidae > Geospiza > Geospiza fortis. The sequence continues at coordinate 23,251 of NW_005054891.1, forward strand.
CAAAGGAGGAAAAGGATCTTAGCTCAGGAGTTAAAAGGGAATGTTGAGAGAGCTAGAAACTAAATTTTAACAGGGAACAGGATAAAATCACAATTACTAGAAGTAAATCTGGGAGCAGCATGCCACTGTTTGAGGGACTGTGTGCTAGCAACATCCTTCAACCAACCATCTTGGTAGAGATAGGGGATGAAAATCCATGCGGCAGCAATGATGCCAGGGTTATTGATGTGCTAGAAACCAGGGAAGCTTCTGAGAATTGTCATGCAGGAATTAAATCTTCTTCCCCTGAAAAGGCAGCGAGATTGATAATCCAACTGAAGTGCATCTACACCAGTATACACAGCATGGGTAAGAAATAGGAGGAGCTGAAAGCTATGGAGCAGGAAAACTATGATATATTTGCCATCAGAGAGACTTGGTGGGACGAGTCACAGCATTGGAGTGCTGCAATGGATGGCTATAAACTCTTCAGAAGGAATAGGCAGGGAAGGAGAGGCAGTGGGGCAGCCCTGTATGTTAGGTAGTGTCTTGATTGTCTGGAGCATAATGATGGTGATGATAGGGTTGAGTGTTTATGGGTAAGAATCAAGGGGAAGGCCAACAGGGCAGACATCCTGGTCTGTTATAGACCATCCAACCAAGATAAAGAGGCAGATGAAATATTCTATAAGCATCTGGGAGAAGTCTTGCGATCGCTAGCCCTTGTTCTTGTAGGGGACTTCAACTTACCAGATGTCTGCTGGAAATACAATACAGGGAGAGGAGACAGTCTAGGAGGTTCCTGGAGTGTGTGGAAGAGAACTTCCTGACACTGCTGGTGAGGGAGCCAACCAGGGGCAGTGCCCAGCTGGACCTGCTGTTTGTGAACAGAGAAGGTCTGGTGTGTGATAAAATAGTTGGAGGCTATATTGGGCATAGTGATCACAAAATGATCGAGTCATCAATTCTTGGAGAAGTAAGGAGAGGATGGTCAGCAAAACTACTACCTTGGACTTCTGGAGGGCAGACTTTGGCTTGTTTGGGACAATGGTTGAGACAGTCCCTTAGGAGGCAGTCTTGAAGAGCAAAGGAACCCAGGAAGTCTGGAAGTGCTTTGGGAAGGAAATCTTAAAGGTGCAAGAGCAGGCCATCCCCATCTGATTAAAGACAAGCTGGCAGGGAAGAAGACTGGCCTGGCTGAACAGAGAGCTTTGACTAGAACTCAGGGAAAAAAAGAGTTAATCACCTCTGGAAAAGGGGGCAGGCAGCTCAGGAGGACTAAAAGGATGGTGTGAGGTCATGCAGGGAGAAAATTAGAAGGGCCAAAGCCCAACTAGAACTTAATCTGGCCACTGCTGTAAAAGACAACAAAAAGTGTTTCTACAAATATATCAGCAACAAAAGAAGGGCTAAGGAGATGAAGAAAAAGATGAGGTACTTAATGTCTTAGTTGCCTCAGTCTTTAATAACAAGACCAATTGTTGTCAAAGTACCCAGCTCCCTTAGCTGGAAGACAGGGAGAAGAACAAAGCCCCCATAGACCCGCACAAGTCCATGGGACCAAATGGGATTTGCCAAAGAGTACTGAGAGAGCTAGTGAAGGATTTAACCAAGCTGCTTTCAGTCATTTACCAGCAGTCCTGGTCAAATGGGGAGGTCCCTGTGGTGGTGCATTCTTCCTCCCCAGGCCACATTGGGATCTGAGAAATGCTCCTTAGGCCTTGGCCTTGACTAACAGCACCTGAACTAAGCTCATCTTGAGCTTATCAGAAACACTCTCTGTTCCCAGGAACTAGTGCTGTCTGATGAGCTCCTGCTTTTTAACGAACATCCTTGGAAAGTTATTTTTCTTGCCTGAATAACAACCCAAGTAGAATAACATTTTTGTCACTAAACTTTCAAAGAAAGTTGCATGTAAGAAGCAGAGTGATGCAGAGTCCCCAGGCAGGTGCAAAGGAGAGCCATTTTATTGCAAAAAACAGGCTTTTTGTGACGGTGTTCGCAGGGGTCTTAGGATGAGGGAAGAGACAAGGATCTGACTCCATGTTTCAGAAGGCTTGATTTATTATTTTATGATATATTGGAATATAATCCCAATATTACCGGGTTATACCTTTGGTTAGTTGTATGCGGCAGCTAGGCTCTTGGAACAAGTCCAGGCAACAGAACTCAGGCTGGACCTCTGAGGAAGAAGCTTTAGGCGAGGCGAAGAGGAAAAAAGGAGATGGATCCGGCTAGGGGGTCATAGTCCAGAGTTTATTCCTGGGCACGCAGGCCTCTGAATGTAGCGACAACGCTGACCGGATACCGACCGCATGGTCCTGTGTCTTTTTAAGCTCAGGGCAAGGGGGAGGGGAAGGGGTAGGTGAGCTACCAACCAGGTAGCGCGGGGGGGCTCAGGAGACAAATGACACCTGGATGGCCCAATTGTCCCCAGGGCTGAGAGGCATCTTTTGAACTTGACCTATCAGACAACGGCCTTGCTGACTTTCTGAGATTGATGGACAGCTCTCAGCAGGAGGCAGGGAGAGGGGACAGGGGAAGTGGGAAAGCCAAGACAGGACACTGCTTCACACTGTAACAATGATATATATTATATTAAAACTATACTAAAATAATAGAAGAAAGGATTTCATCAGAAGGCTAGCTAAGAATAGAAAAGGAATGGAATGATAACAAAAGCTTGTGCCTGACTGAGACAGTCCAGACAGCTGGACTGTGATTGGCCATTAATTAGAAACAACCACACGAGACCAATCACAGATCCACCTGTTGCATTCCACAGCAGCAGACAATCACTGTTTACATTTTGTTCCTGAGGCCTCTCAGCTTCTCAGGAGAAAAAGTCCTAAGGAAAGGATTTTTCATAAAATGTGTCTGTGACAGCCTTTTAAAGCAGTTAGCCTGTTATCAGGTACATAGTTTTAAGACATAGCAAACATAATCCAACATACCACCATACACCACAATGTGAGCACATAATGGTTATATAACTTGTTTTTCTACCTCCAATTGAGCTGAGTCACTTTCCCATAGTCCTCTTCTACTTAGCTGAAGTAGCAGGCCTGAGCCATGATTTTACAAGGGTAACAAGGCCCTTATTTTGTAAGGCTTTACCTATATGCACCAGTTACGTACCCAAATTGTGTCCAGGGTGAAAAGTTATTATGCCTAAAGCCCATTCTCTGGCAACCCTATAAACACCAGTCCAAAGTGAGACCCTTTGAGCTCTCCTGGCCTGCAGCAGCTGTGACCAGCAACGTGTTTCTGAGTGGTGTGGTAATTGCATATCCTCTGAACAGAGAGACACATAGTTCTCTCCCAGGATTTTCCTGGGAAGCTCTGAGAAGCTGTGAAAAAGCTCAGAGAAAAGAATGAGAAACAATTCTTATCTCCACTTGCTGCACCTGTTGTTGTGCACATGTGGAATGTGTTATGGACTGAGCACATGTGGAATGTATTATGGAGATATGTTTACCAAAGGGTGATTTCTTAATTGGACTCTGGTGATGGTGTTTTGGATTCATTGACCAATTGGATCCATGTGTGTGTCGTGACTGTCTGGCAAGGGTGATGGGTTTTTCTTAATAGTATAATATAGTGTAGTAGAATAAAGCAATTGATCAGCCTTTGGTGATGGTGTTTTGGATTCATTGACCAATTGGATCCACGTGTGTGTTGTGACTGTCTGGCAAGGGTGTGATGGGTTTTTCTTAATAGTATAATATAGTGTAGTAGAATAAAGCAATTGATCAGCCTTCTGCAATCATGGAGTCAATGCTAATTATTACCCTGGCGGGGACTGCTGCTACAATAGAGTGGGGCCTCTTAGAGCCTGCAAACTCTCAAGTTTGCTGTACTTGGAGGATCACCGAATGACGATGACGGATCCTGGGCTGATACCCCCATTCCTCAAGACTCAACCCTTTGCCTATTGAAAAGATGCAAAGGCATCCAATGTGAGCACTTTGCTTAACTTGAGGGGAATTTTTCACCTTGTACATATTCCTTTAGGTCTGTGTGCATGACAGCATGAATATGCTGCAGCAAATATCCTATGAATGTTGCTCTTCTAGATTCTTAGTGCTTTAGATTTGTAAGGAAGTTAAGCCTGTGAGTTACTGTTGTGCTATAGTAAATTCTATATTAATCCCTTGTTAAATTGTTTAACTTAAGCTATCAGTTAAGTGCTGTTAAATTTAAATGCTGTTAAACCTTTGGGCCTAAACTGTTGGTCAAGTTTGGGGCTCATTTTAGCAAGGAGGTCTACTCTGAACCTTGTGACTCAATGGGAGGGTCTTCTGCATTCCTTTTTATGCTTACCCTTTCCTATCCTTTCCTAGCCTTTACCCCCCCACACACCCCAGCCCAGCCTTCATGTAGATAATTTTTGGGTTGATTTTGATTTTAGATTGATTTTAGATTTTTACTTGCTTTTTCTCTATATGCTTTAACCATCTAGTAAGTAGTGTAGTGAACCTTCTCAATGAACTTTGTTGTGCTTTTGCTTTTATATTAAACCTGCTTTTGCCAATACCTTTGCCAGTGATTCTTTAAGCAACATTCAAACACTTTTTCGTGATAGTCCCAGGTGACTGGAAGTTGGTGAATGTGACATCCATCTATAAGAAGGGTCAGAAGTAGGATCCAGTGAACTACAGGCCTGTCAGCCTGACATCCGTGACTGTCATGATCTGGTTATTAAAGTTATTAGAAATGCCTCTGCCCAAATTAAGGTGCAAATGAGACCATATGCCGAAGTCAAAAGTATGGGTTTTATTTGACAGTAAATATGAGAGAGACAGAGAGAGAGAAAGAAAGAGAAAATAAGTGGGGGGGGACAAAAAGAGAGTGATAGAAACAGAACATGAAAAACACATTCACTCTTCTGTGAAAATTTAAAAAGTTTAATAAAGGACAATAGGAAACAAGGACCATAGAGCAAAGGTTATTACAGCCAGGCATATCTTGGCACTCAGCCAAGAGCACACTGTCACCTTTGGCATACCCCTTAAATACCTTTTCGATTACATCAGCTCTTTGCATATTCATAGACCCTTATACATATCCATAAACTGATTTACATATTACAGGAACTATTTTACATGGCCCCTCCTTGGGTCTGCCTTTTTAGAGCATGCATGTTTCTTGGCCGTGGTTTTGGCTCCTTCTCCTTATCACTTCCAGTTTGGGCCTTGGTCCATACTTTCTTCAGATGGTGAGTGCTGATAGTTGGCATATCTGTAGCAGGTGTCGTCATCCTATACTCATTGGATGCTATGCCATCCAAGCAGGCATTTTAACACAAACATAGCTATTTTACTATGTCTAAGCTTAATTAACAACAGAAATAAAAGCTGTATCTTTATATCAAGGTTACTTTAACATCACACATATAAAATCCATTTTAATAGTTGCAAAAAGCCAATATTATAATATGTATCTATAACAATAATAAAGAAAATATCACCATTCATGGATACCAATGATGTTCTGTTGATTCTCTCCAGCTGGTCTTCTTGTTGGTGAAGGTCCCCCTGAAAAGCATAGAATCCAAACTCACTCTGAGGGGTAGGCAGGTCTATTGTCCGTCCCGATCGTATCGGGAAGGCCCAGAGTGGTAAAACAGGTAAGTCAGTGCCAGATAGCATCACAGGTCTTCTCTCTGGTGTGAGCAGCAACCATTTAACAGGAACATAACTCAAATTTGAATAAAATTAACAAGGTGAAACTTAGAACTGCCTATATGCTTTGCTGTCACCCAGGGTCGGCTAGGAGCCTCCTTTCACAATGAGGACATGGAAGGCCTCTTCCAGACAAGGCTTGCATTTCTATCTCAAAGGAAAGTGGTTCGTGTTATGAACAGAATTTGGGTAAATTTTATTTCTGTAGAAAAACTAAGTTACAAAATTTAGACCTGGAGTTGCCGCAGCAGTATTGCTTGTTATGTTAATTACAAGTCGTTAGAGTTAATAGTTCTCTTTGTATCACTTAACGACCCTAGCCAGGGCAGGGTGATAGCCCTCCTTTTGTATCGGTAAAACCCTGCCTAAGGCAAGTGTACCTCTCCCAGTCAGGGAGAGAAAAGGACATCAGAATATGCAGATTTTGAGAACCAGTGTACCATGGGACGTATTGAACTTATTAAAAAAACCCCAAAAACAACGAGCCAAATATAAGATTGGGAAATTAGAGTGATTCCTGGATGTGAGGAACAAAGTGCTAGACCTGCAGAGATGTTGGGAGACCTTGGTGCCCCTCGCCCTGACTGCAGAAGCTGCCTGAGACCAGGACCTGAAGCCGGGAAGTAAGGAAAAGCGGGAAAACACCGGGGTCCTGCCCAGAAGTCCTTGTGAGGATCAGACCCCCCCTACTCTGCCCCTCGTGGACAAAGCTGCACATCCTCCTCCTCTGAGCCACGCTGGAAAGAAGACGAAGACTGCAGACCTGTTGAGCTTCCCAATCTTGAGCTGATCACTTTTAATAAAGGCATTAAAAAGGAGAAAAGTCTCCTGCCCTGTTTTATTTCAGTCCGGCTTCTGCAAAGCCAAATCAGCTAGTTAAAGTGACTTGCTTTCATTTTTTGCACAGAAACACATGGGTTTTGATGGCATACTTTTTCCTGCCAGTCAAGGCCATAGCCTGGCCAGGGCTAAGACCTAGACTGGGAGGACTTGTCTATCATATCCTTAAAAAAAGTCCTCAGTAATAACTTATAGAACAGCTGGTTTTGTCATAAACAACTTGTAAATATCTGTAATTATGTACATATATATATACAACTCCTTTGAAAGTACCATTTACCTTTTTGTCACAAACAAACCAATCCAAAACTATCAAAGGAAACATCTCTTTGTCTCAGTTAGGTTTTACAGGTCATATTTGTTATGAGTAAAAAAAGGCTGCCCATTTTTTTTTGTAAAAAGGTTGCAAAGTGAACAGGTTGGACCAGTTGCTGCCAAGGTGGAGTTCTACCTGTTTGTTATTGTAATCACCAGTCGTTTTTGTTAACTACTCCTTTTGTATCAGTATGGCCCTGCCTAAAGCTAAG
>NW_005054891.1:31402-46832 GCF_000277835.1 Geospiza fortis
AGGTGGAGTTCTACCTGTTTGTTATTGTAATCACCAGTCGTTTTTGTTAACTACTCCTTTTGTATCAGTATGGCCCTGCCTAAAGCTAAGTTGATAGCCCTTCTCCCTGACAGTGAGAGGAGGGGACATGGGGGGGGGATCAGAGGGCATGCAAAATAACTTCGGAACCAGCATGCCATGGGAAGCCACCCCACCAAACTTACCAAAAAGACTCCAAAAACAACGAACCAACACAGAATTAAGAGATCAAAGTGATGCCTGGACGTGAGGAACAAAGCACCAAGCCTGCAGAGATGCTGAGAACCTTTGTTGCCCCTCGCCCTGAGCAAAGACCTCAGCTGGAGCCAGGATGCGGGGACGGCAAAACCCAAAAGTGGTAACACGGGGTATACCCCCACTGCTCTCGTGAGGATGGGACCCCCAGCTCTGCCCCCTAGTGAAAAAAGCTGCACATTCCTCCTCCGAGTCACTCTGGGAGTGACGATGGCGGAACCACGGACCCGTCGAGCCTCCCAACCTTGAGCTGATCATTTTTAATAAAGGCATTAAAAAGGAGAAAAAGTCTCCTGCCCTGTTTATTTCAATATTGATGCAAGGGAGTTAGGGATTAAAGAGTGATTGATTAGGGGTAGCTAAGTAGAAAATGTATAATGCTCAACATCTACTGTACTTGCAAAAGCAGGATGAAAAAATGCAAGGCTATTGTGATAAGGAAGACTGTTTGGACCCCTAAACCGGCCGAAACCAGTCATACGGTCTGAACTGCGACCAAGAGACCAGGGAGCATGTGCAAGAAGGCAGGGTGAAAAGTTCACCCCTGAGGAAGATCTTGGGAGGCTTATTTATTTCCTCCCATACAACCACCAGAGAGCAGTGCACAAGCGCAGAAGGACTTGGAACTAATTATTATATGAAGCGAGGATAGGCTAGGTTAGGAAATGAATATGTATTAGGCATATTGTTCAATTTTATGCATATGTAAGGTTTTAGAGAATAAATAGAGGAATAGGCGCTGCTGATGGCATGCATGTCTTTGAGGAGCTATCCCACATGCATCTCAGCGCTGAATAAATACATACCTACTTTACAGCTTTCACGACTTGTGGAGTTTTTCCATGCATCAATATTCTGGTACCTAAATATTGCAGTACTTAAGATTGTCAAATCAGCACTTGACATTCTTCTCTATAAATTAAATCATATTTTAAGGAAATTAATATATTAGGAGTTATGTACAAAAGAACCTAGAAAACATTATTTAAATGAAATGCAACATGTCACTGCCAGTCTTGCTGTCTGAAATACCTTTGTGTGGATGCAAAAGTCTGGTCAGAGAGAGAAAGTCAGATAAACTTTCCCAGGAATTGTTCTGGGGAGTTTTGAGAAGTCTGAGAGAAAGAATTAAAACAATCTTGCAGCTGGTGTTTTGAACAGTTGTTTTCTCATAAGATGTTTACCCAAGGGTGTCTTCTTTATTAGTCAATGCTGATGGGGTGATGATTAAATGACCAATCAGGTCCACCTGTATAGGAATGGTGTATAAAAAGAATGCGTTCTTAATAAAACTCAAATTAGCCGGCTGAAGAGAAGTAATGTGTCGCCTCACTCCCGTTACTGACTCAATGGTGACACCTTTGAAGTAAATTTACCAAGGCCCTTAAAATGTACATAATCATATTTTAAACTGCTAAACTGGGATATAGGTATCATCAGTAAGACAACAGGATATCACGGGTTTGTGAGGAAGTTAATTGAAATTGCTTTCCTGATGTTTTCTGCAATCTAGTAAAGACAAATGTAAGTTTCATGTAATAAAGGATTGCAAAGTACATAGGCTTAATACTGTTTCAACTGCCAATGATGATTAAGACTGAACAAGACACATTCCTTTACCGTGTGCTGCAACTTTCCACACTAAAATTAAAGGTTTGTAAAAGAATGGATGCCTTATCTTCTATTTTAAATTAGAGATTTATTGTACAATGATCTCCTTGCAAATGTACCAAGTATGAAACCATACCAAAATCTCAATTTTAAATAAAGTGCACTGATAAATTGTTGTCAATACACTGGAAAAACATTTGCATGAAAAGAAGCCCTTAACCCTTTAAACACAACAGCATTTGTCAGAAAGCACCTAAAATCTCTTCACTCGTATTAAAAAATCATGAGATCAAAAATAATTGGTACCACACCAGCCATCACAGTGACACCTGCATAATTGTTATACTTGAGAACAGCTACAGGATTCTGACAAGTACTGGAAAGGTATAGAATCTTAAAACATACTTCTGGTTTCTTTCTGTATCAATTATGAGTTAAATTACTTTTATTTCTTTATAAAGACTGAAAAGTATGGTGTCTGTTAACTAGAAGCAACAAAATATCCTCCATAGCTAGCCAGATGTTATAATTTTTAAAAAAGGATGCAGTGTGGATGCTGAACTATCAGAATGAAGGAGCATATTTTGTAAATGTGCTGAATTTAAGAGGTGGCTTTATTTGGAGTCTTGTGGCTCCTAATGTAATTTGGGGGAAAAGAAGAAGCCAAATATGGTTCCAGATGGGAAAGGGCCTTTTTTTTACAGAAAGCTGTTCTTGTTCTGAGGGCTTGAGCACAGTGTGCAAGGGCAATTTTATCTTTTGGGGTTAGCTGTCAAAGCAAATGCAGATAGGGGTTCCTTCTCCACACTTTAGTAGGAACTAGGTGCACTGAAGATGCCATTAATAACTCTAGGTAGTCTTTTCAGTGGAATGCAATGTTGATCTACTCACTACTTAGTTTTTAAATACTGCCTACTATCTATAATACCATTGACTTGGGCATCCAGAATTGCTATCCTTCTTAAACTTCTACTCCAAACTTGCAAAAACTACACAAGGGAATTCTGGGGTGTCTGACTTAATGGGTTATGTGTAAGGGGCTGCACAATCTCCAAATGAAAGTTTGTATGACTGTTGGACACAACATTAGAGGCACCAAAATGCATACTTGACAAAATTTGTAGAATGTGAAAATACTATGAAGCATAAGCACAAATTGGAGACAAATGATCATTTAGAGCACCAAGCAGCCTGAACACAGCCTTTTCTGCATAGTTGTTACCTTTTGCAAAAAGCCTAGGTAAACCTGTGTGGGAGTCAACATGTTGAAACATGGACAGATGACTCTTCAACGAATTAAAGTTGAAAAGTGGTATATTTATTACAGCACTGGGCACAAGCGGAATTATTTCCAAAGACATGTGCAAAGAATCACAGGCTCCGGCTCTCTATCTAAAAAAGTGTCTTGGTTTGGAAAGACAGGAGTCTGCTAAGGAAGGCAGGAGCCTCCCCTGAAATGGAGAATGTAAACCCTCCCCACTCCTCCAAATTGCTATAAATTTTAAATTAAGGGGCTCTCAGGCAAAAATATGGGAGCAGGAAATAACAGTTCTTTAATAGGGAAAAGAAAAACAAATAAAAGATAAAATAAACAATGCAGTACACTAGAACAACACTGACAGAGTCAGAACCCAACCTGACACCCTGTGGGTCAGGGTGTTGGTGGCAGTCCAATTGGAAATGTGGCTGCAGTCCTGAAGTGTCAGGGGTGGTTCTGTTGGAGAAACGGGGATCTGTAGAGAAGGATGTAGTCTTCCTCTGAAGATCCAGTGGAAGGAGAGGCAGCTGCTGTTTCTCTGGGGAATCCTGTGGAGAAAGCTGTGCTGGTCTCTCAAAAACTTCTGGATTATATCTGGGTAGCAATGCTTGGCTCCTCCTTCTGGGCGGAGCATCTCACAATGGGATGTTATAGTTCTTATCAGTCATGCACTGATATTCAATAGTCTGTTATCAGCAGATGTCCCCTCCTGAGGGAGGTGTGAATGTGGTCACTCAAAGAGAGAGATAAAGCAAACTGCCCACTTAACAAAGGTAATCTGCCATGCAGATGGTAATGGAAAACATCTTGCATTGCAATCTTCAACAAAAAGTCTGATATTCATATAATTTCCAAAACGCCTAATAGAGATTCATTACTTAACCCCACCTACTTCCACTTTGTATTAAAATGTCCTTCATGCTTACGCAGTGTCACAGACATCTCTTTGTGAAAAATCTTTCTTTAGGATTTCTCCTGAGAAGCTGTGGCCTCGGAGCCAGATGTAAACAATAGATTATCTGCTGCTGTGGAATGCAACAGGTCCATCTGGATTGGTCCATCTTGGATGTTCAGAAATAATGGCCAATCCAGAACGGAACTCTCTCAGACACAGTCCGAGAGAGCAGCGTTTGTTATTATTCTTTACTTTTCTAAGCTTAGCAAGCTTCTGAAAAGCTCTCCTGCTTTTTCTTTGTAGTATAGTTATAATGTAGTATATATATATTATAAAATAATAAATCAAGCCTTCTGATCATGGAGTCAAGGATCTCGTCTCTTCCTTCACCCAAGAACCCTTGTGACCACCGTTACAGACAGGAACTGTCAGCGAAAAGAGCGTAACGCATTTCTTCTGGTGGCAGTTGGTTATATGGAGGAGCTTCTTCAGCATGTGTTACTGGTTCTTGTTCCTCTTCATCAGTCAGACCAAAGTTCTCACTTTCCGACCAGTTTGTAATTATCTCTAGAATCTCAGGGCAATTCAGGTTTCTAATACAGGCGCGCTGTGTGCTAAGAGCAATCTATTTACTCTATGTAGTGTCAGTGGCGTGGTGGGTGGTAGGAACTTTTCCTTTAAACATCTACTCCAGCACCAGTAGTCGGGGTGCCAAGAGGAGTTGTGCTTCCGTGCCAATCACTTCTGAGGCAACCTGGACTCCTTCATAGGCAGCCAAGATTTCCTTCTCTGTGGGAGTGTAGTTGGCTTCGGACTTACATACCCCTGGCCACATGTTGCATTTGCAACCTAGAAACATTATCCACCCCTTATTCTATTACCATCTGCACCATACCCAAATCAATAAATTCTACACAATGAAACCTTACACACAGCTCTCACTTAGGAACTTAGGACTAGGTTTCCCTCTGGTACATGGCTGTCGTTGTTGAGGCAGTCACAACACAAAGCAGAGACCACAAGCAGTCTCAGGTGGCAACTCTTTCTCATTGAACATGGCTGACCTTTTATACACTTTCCAATTGTTTATGCTTCTTCTACCCTAACTATTGGCCACAATAAATCAACATAACACTATTGGTGAAAAGCTACAGTGACTTCAACTAACTTTCTAAAAATACTTTGTCCAGCTGCAAAGTTCTCTTCTTATCTTTCTTCAATTCCTCACTTCTCTTGGTCTGAATGTGTTAAATCAAAAAGCTGAAAAATGGTAAACAGATTCCAGGATGTTAAAATATTAAGCAATTCTGATAAACAGTGATGATTTGACATTGGAGGTAGACAAATGTTTAAACCCAGCTCAGTTTTTATATGGAGAGCCAAAGAGTGACTTAACACATAATTGTTTAGGAGTTATACCGTACCAAACTAAAGTTCGAGAAGATCTAGCAGAACAGGCCCTCCCGGAAGGGGAAAGAATATATGTTGATGGTTCATCTAGATGCTTACAGGGAAAAAGAATGTCAGGATATGCTTTACTTGATGGGAAAAATATGCAAACCATTGAAAAATGAAAATTACCTTTAAATCAGTCTGTTCAATGTTGTGAATTATATGCACTAGAATATTTAACACAGAAGAAAGTAACCATATACACTGATTTGAAATGTGCCTTTGGGGTAGTGCACACTTTTGGAAAAATTTGGGAAGAAAGGGAGTTGCTAAATTCAAAAGGAAGAGGGCTGATGTCACACTCGTATTAGGGATGGCTGAATGAGGTGACACAGACTCCAGTCTCAGAAGGCAAATGCAAAGTTTATTAGACAAATGAGACAGAATAAAAATTTTCCAGAGTAAAAATCCATTTAGATTTAAGTGAAATGTACATCTTTGAGTTGTCTGTAGTTTGAAAACATATCTGTTTAATCTAACTGCCTGTTCTCGTAAAAAGCCTAAGCTCAGAAAAACTACTTCAGCCGAAAGACAGATAAGAAAGAGAGAGAGACACTGAAACTGCTGCAAAGGCAAGTCAACCTGACCCAAGAATTCTTTCTAATAAAAAAGAATTAGCAGCAAATGTCACATGAAATTTGTAAAAATGAATATGAATGAACCTATTGTGAAATTGCATGCATATGTATTTGAGAAAAAGATAAAAAAAGATCTAGAGTTCCCAGAAGTATGCATGTCTTTTAAAGAAAGTAATCTCCACATGCATCCAACGCTGTAATAAACATACCAGCTTTACAACTTTCACAAACTTGTAGAGTTTTGTTTGCCTCTGAAAAGCACATCACATTCTTTTTTATAGACTGTTCCGAGAAAGCTGGACCTGATTGGTCCTCAATCAACACCCCTCACATCACTGGCTAATTAGGAACAACACTCTTCTTGTAAACATCTTACAAGTAAACAACAAGTTCAAAACACCAGCTGCAAAGATTAAATATTATTTTAATTCTTTCTCTGAGCTTTCTCAAGCTCCCCCAGAACAAGGCCTGGGAAAGTTTATCTGACTTTCTCTCTGACCAGATTGTCAGCAACCACAGGCTGATTCACAAGGGACTCATTCTAGAGGTTTTAGAAGCATTAAAATTGCTTGAAGAAATAGCTGTAGTACATGCTAGAGGACACCAAAAGGGAATGACCCCAGAAGTAAGAGGGAACAATTTGACAGACCAAGAGGCTAGAGATGCAGCTGAAAATGGGAGCGAGAGGGTTATGGTAATTTTGATTACAAGCAAGGAAGAATTGGAAATTCCAAAATTTAATGAAACAGAAGAGAAAGAGTTAAGTAAGATGAGGAAGAGCGAGATCAATCTGGAAAATGGAAACTCCTTGATGGGAGGCAATTACTTAATAAGCCCCTTACTAGGAAAATATTAGAAGATATACATCAGAAGACTCATTGGAGTACTCAGGCTCTGTGTGATCACTTTTTAAGGAATTATGGGTGCATTGGGATCTTTGGATTAGCAAAACAAGTAACTGAGAGATGTATACCTTGCCAAAAGAGAAATAAAAAGGTTATGAGAAAAACAACACCAGGAGGTCGTGAATTAGCTATGAGACCATTTCAAGACATCCAAGTGGACTTTGCTGAACTTCCCCAAGTGCAGAGATGGATGTTTTTATTGGTAATAATAAACCATTTGACTTATTGGGTGGAGGCTGTCCCAGCTGTTAGAGCTACAGCTAAAGTGGTATGTAAAACCCTTTTGGAGCAAATTATTCCCAGGTATGGAATGGTTACCAAGATAGACTCAGATAAAGGAACATATTTTATGTCCAGAGTCCTATAACAACTCAAGCCCTGGGAATAGAATGGGAATTATATACCCCATGCCACCCACAGAGTTCAGGCCAGATAGAGAGGATGAACCAAACTTTAAAAAGGACTTTAACTAAATTGATGATTGAAACTCAGATGTCAGTGGTAAAGTGTTTGCCTCTGGCACTACTAGGGGTCTGGACACAACCCAGATCAGACCTAGGAGTGTCACCCTATGAAATGATGTTTGGATTGCCCTTTTTGACCACTCAACATGAAACTGCTACTTATGAAGAAGGGGAAGCAAGTGTTAGAAATTATGTCACCAAAATTGCACGAACTCTAGAAAATTTATGATTAACAGGGCTAATCCCTCAAACCACACCCTTAGATTTCAAGACCCATAACATTCACCCAGGAGAATGGGTATTGGTTAAAACATTGAAAGAACAATCTTTAACTTCACAATGGGAAGGTCCTTTTCAGGTACTACTGATGACTGAAGCTGCGATCTGAACCAAGGAAAGAGGGTGGATCCACGCCAGCAGAATCAAAGGATCTGTGGAAGAACCTAAGGAATGGACCATAACATCTAGACCGGGTGATACAAAACTGACTCTTAAACGAGGACTGGGGCGTAATGAACTGACTCAAATGATCCAAGGAATGTTCCAAGGATCACAGATAATTGAGAAACAAGGCCAAGTTCATATCAGTGGTTTCAAGTACTGTCTGGACAAGTTTTGAGAAACCTCCAATATCCCTCTGGGGAGGAACACTTCCGCTCCAGGCAGGAGGATCAGGACTGTATTGGTCAGGGGGTCCTAATGATGACTTAAGTTTTAGCTTTCATATTTTCTAGATTCTGTACTGCATTATTATATAACTCTGAACTTCAAATAAATTGTTAGCAAGTTCTCTTCACAGGGTAGTTAGACAAAACAATCCTTTTCCAGCCTGAGAACCAAGGACACTGTTGCAGCTTCTGGCCCAGAATGTATAAACAACAGCTAACTGAGGAGAGCAAACTGGGAGGATGGGACTTCATAACCTGAAGCTGTAATTGAGCAATTAACCCCAATATGTAAATGGACCAAAACTTATAAAAGTGTGAAAACCCGTGACTCTGAGTCCATCTTGGGTGAAGCCACAGCCGGGTTCTTGTACTGCCCAAGGTGTATCCTTTGAAGGCCTTTTTAATAAATACCTACTTTATTCATTTAACACTGTCTAGCCTCTGTTCTTGTGGTAGCCTTTAGGCATCACTAATGTACTGGCATTAGCACGTGATTTGTACTGTTATAATTATCTTACTTTGTGGATGAGAACTACTAGTGTCTGTTGAATGGGAAGTACCTGAGGAACAGTGGAAAAACCACAATACAGAAGT
Source organism: Geospiza fortis (assembly GCF_000277835.1). NCBI lineage: Eukaryota > Metazoa > Chordata > Aves > Passeriformes > Thraupidae > Geospiza > Geospiza fortis. Next base: position 40,101 of record NW_005054891.1, read on the forward strand.
GCAATAAGCAATTTACCTGGAAATTAACAAAAAGAGAGTGGCAAGGAAATAGAGGGCAAGACCAAGTTTGCTACTGTACTTGCTTCCAAGAAGATCATATACACCTGCTATGGGTAGCAACCCCATAGGCATGAGAGGTGGGGGTAGAAGCCATACTCTGTTAATCCTTTTTTGTCTGTTACTCCTTTTTTGTCTTTTCCCTTTTGGAATTCAAGCAAATCCATATCATAAGTACTATCAATTGCTTTACTTAGGAAAAACCCAAAGTTCTTTTTTCACTGCTCACACCCACATCAACAGATACCGTTGTGACTCATCCAAATTAGAAACCTGTACACAGAACAAGCAGACATTCTGGGTTGCAGAAAACTTAGGACAAGGTGGACAAAGGCTGGGAAGTAGATGCCCAAAGGGGGAAAGATGGGTTTGCTTTACAATTGGTCTCAGGCATGGAGTCCAGGATTTCGTAAAAGAACAAATAGTAAGCAAGATGACAAAACAAATATAGCAATCTAATTTGGGGGCAACCCCACATGAAGATTTGTATACAAAACTCAAATGACAATTGGAAAAGGAAATAGAAATCCCTAGATTAGTGAAAAATCTGTGTGTTGCCCTGTTCTTCCAAAGTTCTTCTAAGCCTTCTGATGTTTACATTTTTGTAATGGAGTTTCCCACACACTTTTCATGTAAATAATGATTGTTTTGCATTCCTTTCTGGAGGAGGAGAGAACTGATGGACTGTTGGTTTGACCAGTGTGGTTGGAGAGGTGGCAATTTCATCCTCCAATCCATGGTCACTTCTGAAATTTTATAAATATAGAGGTCCGGAAATAAATGAGCCTTTTTTTGCCTTGGACATCCCAGAGTGTGAGTGTCGTTCATTTTGTGTTGTATTGAGACATTTGTGGATTTTGGGGAAAGAATAAGTAGAGAACTAAATGTAACCAATTGTTGAGTTTGTGGGGGGGGGCATAATGATCGAGAAATGGCCATGGAAAGGCAGTAGCCTAGGCCCTGTTGAACTCCTTCAATGGAATTGAACAAATATAAGAGGGGACAACCGACCAGAAGGGTGGATCTTGAGTTCAACAGTGATAGGAGAAGAGTGCCTCTGGCACACTGGGAAAAATTTTCTTAATAAAGAAGGAAGTACCCCCTGTAAGATATATAAAGTTAATAATGGGACTTTTACATAGTGGGTCCTTGAAGAACCAACAGTGTACTAGGCCCAGAGAAAAACTAATAAAAATTGTGAATATAATAATGAAACTGGATTTTTTCTATGTAATATTACAGGGAAAAAAATCCCTATTCTGAAATCCCGGAGATATCAAAATTTTGGGAAAATATACATCAACAGAGTAACGATTATTGGAGAGTTCCAGATGGCCTATTCTGGATATGTGGGAAAAGAGCTTACTCGAAATTCCCCCCCATTGGAAAGGGAGTTGTACTCTGGGAATTACACAGCCAGGATTTTTTCTTTCACCAGGGCAGGATGGTGATGACTTAGGGCTGCCAGTTTACGAAGCCTTTAAAATGAAAGGGAATTAATCAGAGGATCTCAAAAATGGGGGAAGGAGGAATGGCCTCCTGAACGAATATTGGAAATGTATGGGTCAGCCAAGTGGGCACAAGATGGGAGTTGGGAATACCGAACCCCAATTTATATGCTAAATCATATTATAAGACTCAAAACAGTTGTAGAAATAATAACTAACAAAACTAACCTAGCACTGGAATTACTATCAAACCAACAAAGGCAAACAAGAGCTGCAGTGTATTAGAATAGGTTGACTTTAGACTGCTTATTAGCAGAAGAAGGGGGTGTCTGAAAATTTAATACATCTGACTGTTGCTTGAAAATAGATGATGACAGGGATGCCATCCTGGATATAGGCAAGGATATCAGAAAAATAGCCCATGTCCTGGTCCAGAAATGGGAATCAATACTAAAAGCCAGTTGATGGGACAATTTATTGGAAATGCAATGGTGGAAAAAGCTAAGCTTCTTCCTCTTATGTGCAGCAGCTGGTTTATTATTTCTTCCTTGTCTGATTCAATGTTTTATTCAGCTAATCACTAGTGTAGACCAGGGTATGCCAGTAATGGCAATGCCTATGGACCCAAAATTGGCTATATCCAGAACGGCACAAAAGATAATGATGTTAAAGAAGACAAAAAAAGGACCCTTTCAAAGAAGCTTAATTGATTTATGAAAAACATGATTGTATCACCGAAGTTAAAAAAAAGAATTATTGCTCAAGCCAAATGATTTAGGAAAAGGAAGAGGAGAGATTGTGATAAATATATTACAGTGCTAGCTTTCACAATTGTTAGAATGAATACTATGTGTTTTATAATGTTGACTTTTGTAAAAGAAGTTTTGCTAAAGTTTAGAGTTCTTTTAATGTGAATGTTGTGATACCAGTGTTGTTGAAGAGTTGTTGTAATGTTAGCATTTAACCAATGAAGGAATCGAAACCCGTTGAATTTATCGAAAAGTAACAAATGACCATGACTAGGACCACTGCACGTGTTCCAAAAAGGCGGAATGGAGGAGGAACTATGTTAAAATGTTTGGATATGTATAACCGTTTGTAAATATGTGTTAGGCTGATGCAATACCCAGGGTATATAAGGGGTGTTGCTGTTGTGAAAAACACCAAACACATGTTTTAAAATTTTAAAAGTTTAATAGTAATAAAATGGTTATAAAAATAATAATACAAATTAGAGCAATAAGAATTTGGACAGTCAGAGTTAGGACAATAAAGGACAATAAAAGCAAAGAATTACGAATGTTCGGATGCTTTCCTCTTGAAAGCATAGCTCTCTAACAAGGGATTAACCCTTAAAAGCAATAGTCTGTTGAATATTCATATATCTCATACACGATTCAAAAATTCTTTTCAAACAAAGGGTGTTCTCTGGTTATTGTCAACTTCTCCTTATTAATCCTGTTGGCGCCTTAAAGACAAGAAGGAGGTGGAAGAAAGTTTGTCTCTTCTGATAAGGGGGCAATAATTCTTCTCTTTTGACATCTTAGTGTCTTGTTGCGGTTATCTCTGTGCGAAGAATTTCTTGATTATCTCATCTCTTTCTTGAGCTAGTTAAAAAGTATCTTACATAGCATAGTTTCTATTTTAACATTATGTTATAACCTAAAACTATATTTAACACACTACTTAAGAGAATTAATACAGCATAACTTTCTAACATAACACATATAATAATGCTTTTAATATTTGCGAAAAGCCAATCATAAAATACACATTTTTCACACTATGTTGGCTGGTGTGCCTCTGGCTGCAGCTAAGCACCTGATAGTATAGGGATAAAATGTTGCTAAAATCATGGTATATTCAGGGGAGTTAGAAAGAAAGTTAGGCTTGGTAGGCCCTGGGAAAATGTTAAGGGTAGGCCCTGGGAAATGTTAGGCCTTGTGTTTGCCAGATAATGTGAAACTGCACCTGTGTAACCAGTATATGATAAATGATATAATTGTTAGATGAGATGATTGCTTAGTAATTAGATATAATTATTGTTTAATCATAGGAAGAATCATGAGAAACTATGTTCAAGGGTTTGAGGGAGATCACGAGAAACCCATGCTTGGATGAAATCAATGTATACAATAGAACAATGTAAGCTCAAAAATTAATATGTAAGTTATATAACGATAAAATATAAAAACATGTTCATCTTGAACCCATGTCGGAGTCAAATTTGGGTCTGTACCCCTGACACCCAGAGCTCTTCAATAAAAGCACCTGCATATAATCATTCCATGATTATGTGTTCCTGAACACTAACATTTTTGTCGACCCCAGATGAGCGCTGCTGAGGACCCCGCGACCCCATCATGCTCCAGCCAGCACCAAGGGATTCTCGGGGAGCCCATCAGCGCCGCAACCCCCCATCGCTCACAACGTCCCCTGGAAAGGTAAGGTGCTTTTACTCTGGTTTGGTTGCCTGCCAATAAGACACAGTGAAAGCTATGCTTTGTTGGGCTAAGGAATTCCCTGTTGGTATTGCCTAGGCACTGTCGGTTAGACAATCACGAAAGCATTCCGGGCTCGTCATTTGTGGTGTATTGTAGCTGTAATATGGAGAAGCTTAAAGGGATTTTGGGCTGCAATGCCCCCATACCACGTACTTCTCCTTTGGGGTGCTTAGTAGCGCATTGGAAGCAGGGTAACTTTGGGGAGGAATTACGTAAGGCTGATTGACTATTGTAATACATGGTGGCCAGAATATGTCCTGGAGAGTGCGGAAAAGTGGCCAAAGAACGGGTCTTTGCAATACAACACCATTTTACATTTCATGTTGTTTTGTAAGCGAGAAGGAAAGTAGATTGAGGTTCCATATGTTGAATTGTTTTTCCATTTGCAAGATACGCCAGAATGGCAGACTGAGTGTGGATTGATGGTGGTCAAGGCATTTGCAAGTGATAAGTGTGAGATTTGTGTAAAAGGGAAGCATTGTTTAGAACACCTGGCATTGAAAGAAAGTTTGTGTCGGGAGAATGATATGGAAGTTGACTTACAAATAACTCCGACAGGACCAAGAGCACCTGGCCCTATAATGCTGCCCCCCTCGCCTGCCCCTACTCCACCCAACCCTATTTCACCTAATCCTACTTGTTATAGTTTGACGCTGGCGCAATGCAAGTGTTTTCATGAAAACATTTTTTTTTTTAATGGCTGCTGTGAGATGTGACTAGAAATAGGGCAAAGCAGGCTCAAGCTTAGAAATAAAGAAAAAACTTTCTTAATCTGCAACTATATGTAAAAAGGAACACATACATAACTCAGAATGAAAACTTTCTAAAACATTCTTCCTCCTCCCCCCAATTTCTACTATAGCATGAAAAAAACCCTTAGATTCTCAATCCAGTTACCACCCTTCAGATAATCAACTCTTAGCTCATCACCACCCCTCAGATAATCAACTCTCAGTTCATTAAGGAGAGAGGAGTCCTTCTTGTACCATAGGCTTCCCCAGGAAACACAGTTGAAACCTCTTGTGTTTCCATGTCACACGTGTCACCGCCCAGAGAACATTTGCTCTTGTGACCTCTTCTTTCTATGTCTAGTGCTTTCACCACTGTGCATGGACCAGAGTTGCTTTTAGGGCTCCCTTTCTAAGGATGCTTTGCCCAGTTCTAAAAAAGCAACAGACTCTCACTTTTGGAACACCAGTCCCCCCCAAATTCACTCTTTCGGGCTGAGGGGTTTCGAGAACAGAGGTCTTCACTGAAGACAGAGGGCACCACCACACCCTCCTCATTTGTCGTTTCTGTTCATGCCACTTCTTCACATAACATCACTGCACTCTTTTGCCTCTAAGCCATTGCCTCCCCCTAAATGCAGTCTCTGTGTTACATAAAAAAATGGTTCTGTCCATGGCTATATAAGAAAAGTCCAGCTAAAGGCTGATCTATTTATTTTCTTACTTAGGATTCTTCTCTATCTTCTTTTGACATCCTTCACTTGCTCTGACTTTCACTACACTTGCCTATTTCCTTCTATTTCATGTCTGTCTCTCTTTTCATTCAAAATCAAGGAAGATTAGTGTTTCCTAAAGTTTTCATTGTCTAAGAAAAGGGTTAAAATCTCGGGCTCTGCCTGCCCAGAGCTCCCACATCAGCTGGGCACCTTCTCTCCGCACCTCCCCCCTTTTCCTTCTCGCCAGCTGTTCTGCCAGCACGATATCTAATTTCAAGGTGGCACAAGCACAAGCACAAGCACAAGCTCTTTCTCTTTTACGACCAGAACCCAGAGAAAGTTCCCCTAGGAGTTCTCTGCTTTTAACCCCCTGTGTGCTCAGAAATGTATCCATGTCTCCAGTAGCCACACTAGGTGCCAATATTCAAATCTAAGCACTAATTAGTTTGACCACAACCTCCCAAAAAACTCACTTCCTTATCAACTTAAGACACTACTTCACCCATCTCTCTCTACCCTCCTCTCCCGCCTTCACCTGATCCTTCTTCCCCGGCAGATGCTCAAATTTTAACTGTAATATGAGGAGGGGGGGGAGATGTAAGTGAAGAAGATAGTAATAGTGGAGGTGAAAGTCCACCGGTATCTCATAGGACTCGGACTCAGTCAAAGCTCATCCCGGTCTTGGCTAGAAAAGACCTGGGCAGACAAAAGCGGACTGTGATTGCCCCCTTGAGACAGGGAATAGGAGCAGAAGGGCTAGTATTTGTAAAGGTACCTTTCTCTCCTGGGGACTTGGTAATTTGGAAACAATCAACTGGGACTTATTGGGAAAATCCTGATAAAGTGGCACGGGTGGTAAAAATGATTATAAAAACTCAGAATCCGGACTGGGATGATATACAAGTGATACTAGATACTTTAATAGCTTCCACTGAGAGAGATGGTGCTTAGGGCTGCCAAGGAAAGAGCAAGAGAAGATATTAGAAATAGGTTGGTAACGGGGACTCTAGATGATAATTTTCCAACCAAGGATCCAGGGTGGGATCCTAATACACCCGGGGGTTTGCAGAAGTTAAAGAAATATCAGGAGTGGGTCCAGATAGGGGTTCAGAACGCTATACCTAAGACTATGAATTGGTCAAAACTGTATGAGGTCAGACAGGAAAAGAAAGAATCCCCTACTGCATTTTTGGAAAGGCTTAAGGAAGCAGTGAGAAAATATACAGATCTCCAAATGGATACAGAGCAAGCAAAGGTTCAACTCGCTCTCATATTCCTG
>NW_005054892.1:0-8922 GCF_000277835.1 Geospiza fortis
TATTGTAACGGGAACCTTACTCTCTTAAACTTCTGCTCTCTTACACTTCTGCTTTCTCACCCTTCTGCTCTCTTACGCTTCTGCTCTCTTACCCTTTTACTCTCTTACCCTCTCAACCTCTCTACCCCTCTCTTGTCTCGGGGGGGGGGCGGGCGGCGGGGGCAGCTCCCAGCAGGGCCCTTCACCCATGCCCTTTGCAATAAACCACAAGTTCCACGACCTGGCTTCAGAGATCTCTTGTCTCTGTCCGTCCCGACCATCCTACTCCCTGACGCTCCTACAAGCAGGGGTTAAAGGAGAGTGACCTATAGGGCTACAGAGAGATAAGCAGGGGTCCGAAAGCGGAAGAGAGGGACTTCTAGCTTATTCACCATGACTTGGCATTTCCTATTTTTCTGCTCTCCACGGGGCCCTTGCAGGCCCTGTGCCTGCTACACTGCCCCAAGGGAAGGGAGCAGGACTGCTGCTGCAGCCAACAGCATTTCTTGGCAGCACAAATCTTGTCCAGACTAAATAGCTTCCTAGGTATCGCATGGCCCAGTAGAGGGGGACATCATTTTTTCATCTTTGTCTGGGGCTGCTTGGGGCTTTGGTCAGTGAACACCCTTTTGTATGTAAATCACACTCTTTTTGTGTACTTTGATAAAGTTACTGTTACTGGTCACTTTTCTTATTTCATTGCTGTTTCTTTTTCAAGTAGATGGTTCTTAACTCAAAATCTCTACTTTTAGTCTCCCTCTCACTGGGAGGGGGGTGAGGAAAACAGCAGTTTAAGTGGGGTGTAATTTTCCAGCTGGGTTTTTAAAGCAGCACACTGTCTCAGGCTATTGTGGTGGGGGGGCCTTTGTTTCACCAGCCTCGTCATTTGTATGTTTTGGACTCTTCCCCACAGGCAGCAGCTTCTGGAGGGCGTGTGTAGGGCTGACACCCCTGCCTCTGGGAGACAGCAGTAAGGGATGTGTTTTCAGAGGTATGAATCATGCCTTAAGTTTTAGCTTTCATATTATCCAGGTTCTGTACTGCATTAGTATATAACTTTGAACTTCATATAAAGTGTTAGCAAGTTCTCCTCACAGTTTAGTTAGACAAACCAATCCTTTTCCAGCCCGAGAACCAAGGACACCATTGCAACTTCAGGTCCAAAAAGTATAAACAGTAGAGAATTGATGAGAACAAACTGGGAGGATGGGACTGTTGGAGCGTCGGGGGGTAGCATGGTTGGGATGGATGGAGATGAGAGATCTCTGAAGCCAGGTCGTGGAACTTGCAGTTTATTGCAAAGGGCGTGGGTGCAGGGCGCTGCTGGGAGCTGCCAGCTGCACCTCGGAACAGGACTGAGAGAAGAGAGGGGTAGAGAGGATGAGACGGTAAGAGCGTAAAAGCATAAGAGAGTAAAAGGGGTAAGAGCTAAGAGGCAAGAGTAAGAGCTAAGACCATAAAAAAGTAAGTATGTAAGTAAGAGCTAAGACCATAGAAAAGTAAGTAAGAGCTAAGAGAGCAAAGTTCCCATTACAATACAATAAATCATGGGACATTCCCAGCAAATACAGTACTCCCCTACTTCAGCCCAAGTGTACTGCCCTAATGGTCTTGGAGGACATCTGGGGAGGCTGCAGGGTGTATCATGTGGAGCAATTTTGGCATTTAGCATAAGAATTGCAAAATTAAACCCTCACAAAATGCTGCTTATTAAATAACAAGCAAGCGTTACACAAACAGCCATCTGTTCAAATGATGGGCAGCTGCCCTTCCCCTGGTGTTTAAAAGACAGCACTGTGCTCTAAGAGTCCACCAGTCTCCCTTCCATCTGGATTCCTCTGTTACAACTTGGAAGCAAAGCTTGCAGTGTTTTTCACTGAAAGTTTGTTGCTAAATTACATTTTACACCTTACAATCACCCTCTAATTTAGAAGGTAACTGAACACAAAGAGACGCCAGGAATGGAAAAGTCTGAACCCACACTTTGCTTTTAGGCAGCACTTTAAAGCTCCTACACTGCTGTTACTTCAGAACAACGAGAACGTGTGACTTTCTGTCATAGCCACTTAAACCTCTGCTGTACTTTTGTACTTTGGAGAAGTCAAAAAGGAAAAGCAAAAGGTTGTGTAGCCACCACTAATGACTTCTTAGTGGACATGTCTAAGTCTCTGTCCGAAGTTTCCCTCATCTGCCTCATGATCGTCATGAAAGGGACAGAGATTGGGGACCACTGAAGAAAAAGGACCCTTGTCTGGTATTCTGGCCCTGTTGGAGAAAGTTGCTTGCCAAGGACCCTGAGGCCTGAGCACATTGCTAAGCTATTGTTCACAGGTGTGTTTCCTGTATGCTACACTGAACCTGGTGAAAGGAAGAAAGGGGCACTTTGCCCTTTCGCAACAATAGCCCTGGAAGTTGTCCCACCTCTCGGCTTGGCTGGACTTCTCCTGAGGTTTTGGGTGGTCCCCCCAGAAGACCCCTCACCTGTTTTACAACCACCGTGACAGACAGACTGAGATGTAAGAAGCCTCTCCATCAAAGACCGAGACATGAAATCCCTATGTGAAAAGGACGAGGTGTGTGGGGGAGGCAAGCTAACCAAAGCAAGATGGATGTTGCAGGTGCAAGCAGTGGACCAAGAAGACAATGGTTCTCACCCACTGCTGAGAACATGGACTGTGTGTACCCTTCTTCAAATACCATTTTTTCCCCAGAAAATACAATAGACTACTTTTGATTTGATTTCAAAATTCATCCCCTTCCCCCATCAAAAAAGAGTATAATAAGAGTTCGGATGAACTGCAACCTCTGAGATCTCCCCGGATGTGACCTGGTGAACTCCATCGGCTGGACATGGAAGGACTTCGCCATTTCTACGTTTGGTAGCTCTATACCTTCCTTTCTCTTCCTTCCTCTTTTTCCCTTTTTTCCCAATTCCTCCCCAACACATTTTGCTGTGGTCATTCAATAAAGGTACATTGGTTTTTGATTAATACTGCAAATCCCCTGTGCCACGTCGGTGTTTTTTGCACTCTGAGATCAATCCATGAACCATCACGAAACCCGTTCATAAGGACAGATTGTGACATCACCAAAGAACAAAATGTTCCCTGGTGACAGTCTCCCAGTGCATGCCAGCAGCCTGCTCTGTCTGGAGAAAAGCCTCCTGCCCCAAGTGAACTGTTGCATTAATCTGTTGACTTGTAGGATGAAAAATTGTGCAGTATGTCTGAGTAGGCTTAAAGACAAGGAAGGGAGCGTTGCATGGTAAGACTCTGGGACTGCTCGTTCACAGTGAAGTGAAAAGGAGGCCAGGTTGCTTTGGGGTGAAATGTTCAATCAGGTACTGACAGGAACATGCTGGAAAATCCCTGTGAAAGTGAAAACAAAGTGACTCCAACTGTGGGAGCAACCAGGGATGTTCTTGCTGTTTTCTGAGCTGTGGTGTTACTGCTGGCCATTACAACTAAGGGCAGCAGAAAACAGGCATGCTGGTAAAAGTAGATTATGGACTACTTTTCTCTCTGTTAGAGGTGCAGTGTCACACAATTCCTTTCATATCCTTCTGCAAAGCTCCTAGAAGCTTCCTAATTTTCAGTATGCATCAGAAGACTCAGAAGAGGCAGCTACTGTGTTAGTCATCACACAAAATAGGGACCAAAGCAACTTTCTTCAAAGCCTCAGTCCAGACATGTGAGCTGCAAGAAAAGGGCAAGAAGAGCAGGCTTGCAAGAATGCTCCTCTCCCTTGCCTTTGCTGATGGTACCAGGGGAACAGTGTGGAGGATGTGGTGTGGGGATCCACAGACCCTGCCAGGCTTGCAGGCTGGTATGGTACAGCACAGAGAGGATGAACATAGGTGCTCTCAGCTCACAACAGTGGCAGCTCTATCTTTTAACATTCCAGGAAGGAGCTTAGCAGCAATATTTTCAATTTCCTATCTATGTGCATGAAGAATTCCTTGGTGCAAACGCTAGGTAAGAACATGTAGTCTTGTCCATTGCAAAGACACCAGCTTCCTGAAAGTCTGCAGTTCAGGCACATGGATCTAATATGGTTTCTTCTTCAGAAGAGCACCAGAACATTTTAATTCAATATCCTGAAGCTCCATGAACTTCTTTATCAGATTTTCCTTCCAAAGACTCAGTTTCCCCTCCATCCTGCCTTCCCTCTGCAGTAGTTTCAGAGAGAGATGGCTTTCTCAGTTTAGGATCCTATCCTTAAGTAAAATGTCACCCCGAGGGGGACCCACAGCATGACTCAGGTGGCAACAAAAAGCAAAGCCTGTGCAAGAAATTCAGTCTTTAAACGAGGCTGCATTTTTGTGACTGGTGAGTGTTTACTTTGGTAAATTTCAGAAGGGCAAATAATGAATAGAAACCTATTGTTTATATTAGTCTAATCATAAATACAGCACTGGCTATGTTACCTGAACAAATCACTCATTGCAAGCTGTTTTGTGGCTTCCTGTGATAATTAATAATTCCTGAATTGTTGTAAGATAAGGGAAAATGTTTATATTATGCTAGTATCTAAAGACCCAGTGTGAGCCCATGTCTCCTTAGATTGCCTGTTTCCAGCACAGGCATGTGTCCTGGTTTAAAAGACAGGTGTCTGCCAGGGAAGGTGGGAAACTTCCTGGAATGGAAAAGATAACCCCCTCCTGTTAGGTTGTATGGGGGGGGAGGGGCAAGGAGACAAAGACACAACTCACCCCCAGATGTCCGTGTGGCAACAGAGATTTATTTCCACGCCCCCTTATAAAGGGCATTTTGAAAGACCTGGTCTGGATATTCTCATTGGTCTGAACTCCACACTCCCTCAGCATCTGGCCAGTGAAATGCTTGCAGCTTCATAAGAGAGCTGATTGGGAGAAGCCCCTGTCAGTCAATCTTAGGGCTTGGTATGTGATATCTGGTAACACCCTCCCACCAAATTATTATAATCTTTGAAATTACAGGGCTTTCAGGCAGAGATATGGGAAAATGAATAACAGTTCTTTACTATAATATATATAAAGACAGACAGACAAGCAACAACAAAACCAGAAAGCCCAATAACAGCCCTTTTCTTGCCTGTCAAGCCATTTTTCTCTTTGGTGTAGCTACGACCACAACCGGCAGGGGGCGCTAATGGCTCATGTTGAGGCAGAGAGGCTGCAGTGACTCCCCTGTGACTTCAGGGGGTGCTGTTGGCTCATGTGGCCTCAGAGGGTGGCTGAAGCAAGCTTGGAGCCTTTCCAGGGGGTAATGGCAGCCTTGGAGAGACACAGAAGTTGGAGGGGGGTGTTTCAGTTTTCCCCTGGCTCTCACATGTCCCATGCACTGTCCTGGCAACAGCAGTAGCTGCCAAGGCTCCAGTAAGCCGCTGGGAGGTGCTCCCTCTTGAGAGATGGAGGCACTTGGTTTTCCCCTGAGGCACCCATGCAGATGGCGAGGGTCTCTCCCAGCAAGAGTGGGTATTGAAAAGTCCCAGTCCAACAGCTCGTCTTGCAAGCAGTGGTTTACACACGGTAAAGAAAAACAGCATGGAAGGTTCAGCAAGAGCAGCAAGTCTTCTGGGCAGAAGTCCAGCACCAAAACCCACAACCATCTGCCCTCCAAGCTGGGCAAAGACTGAACCATCCCCAGCTAAGAAACTACCAAAAACTACCTCGCTTATCCCCCTCCCCAAGAACCATTCCAACAGTATGCCACAGTCCTGGCTACATCTTTTCTCCTTTAAATTAACATCCATTCGCTATCTCTATGACAAGAAATGGGAAGAAAATTCCCTAAAGAAAAAAAAAGAAAACCTAACCCCCAACAGCATGGGAATCAGTGCAGAAAGAATCCTTCAATTCAAAACTACATGGCATTTGCCTGGTGGGTCCTTTCCTTCCTGAGTCTGGTGCCTTCCAAGAAAGGAGAATGTCTGCTGTCATTCAATATATTCTTGCTAATCAATCTATGTGTCCACTGCTCAGATACTATCAGTATGATAGTATATGAACCTCAGATATAAATTACAATAACATAATTTATGTAGAAATTTGAAGGAAAATTAGGTTACAAGTGGGAGCAGATCAAAATTGGAAGGATCACGAATAGCAGGCTGTTTAACTTTCTGACACAGCTGGATAAAAAGAGCTTTATTTGAATAGCATAGTCTTTAGCTCTAGGTTTCTCATCTGTGAGTTTTGGTTCCCCAGCAGTGATGAAAGGAATGAGAAGGAGGTATCTTTATAAACAAACTGTGGGTCTGCTGGTACATAAAGCCAGATACTGAGAGGTGAAAGAAGCAATGGGGGGGAACCATAAATTCCATAGGAATTCCACTAATTGACACAAAATGTCATTCACCCAAGGCTGTGTTAAATCCCTGGATTTAGAGAAAAAGAACAGAGACACAAGGAAAAAGAAAAAAAAGGTGTGTGTGTGTACACATTAGAAGGAGCTCTGTATTAGGCTATTTGGGAAGACTGTACCTCTCAAGTACCTCAGCCGATGGGGAAAGAGAGAGGGAAGCGTGGCCAGGAAATTAGGATAAAAAGGAGGCTGCGTCTTCCAAAAACTTGAGAGACCCCATGGGAAATACCCATGACCTCTCCCTTTATTTGAATAAAGTTACAGGACTCCTCTGTCTCTTTTTGGACATAAACCTCTGGTATTTTTGTATGACAGCATACAGCTGGACTGTATGCCTCATAAGAGGAGGAGGGGTTCAGCTAGAAAGCAGAGGCCAGCCAATCCCTGATGACAATGTAAGCAGGTAGCTATTGGCCAGTGAGCTGGGTGGTAACCAATCATAGCCAATCAGGTTCGAATGTGGAGTCTTTTGAATAGTCTATAGAAGAGCTGTGTGCACCATTAAACACGACTTTCTGCTGCATGAAATCTGATGTCGTGTCATGTCTCCGTCTCCCCCAACCACAACATATGGTAACCTGAAGACGTGATAACTAAGCCACAAGAAAAGAAAGGAGATGGAGCACCAGAGAGAGACAGCGAAGAGCTGTGAGGATAATACAGCCAGAGCTGTAAAAGAAAAATGGCCAGAGATGTGAGAGAGAAAAACAGCCTGGAGAGCTGTTGAGGAACGCAGTCAGAGAGCTACCAACAGCCGAGGAGCTGTGATTGTCTAGAAGAGGACATAAAAAGGGTGAGTTACTGCTGGGAACAATAGGTGGTACAATTTCTGCAAAAGATAAAGCTATAGTGAATATTTGGACTTTGATCTTAAGTAAAAGAGGGGTTGAGCACAATGAAGAGGCTCTAGAGACTTTACTACAGTTTTGCAAGAGCCAAGGTGTAGAAATCACTAAAGATGCTGCCTTTAGTGTTAAAATCTGGGAACAAGCCTGCCAACTGATTGTTGATGGACACGTCACAATTGATAACAGATGAGAAAAACGCAAAAGAGGATGCAAATACGCCAGTGCTGGTCGCTCAAAATGGCAGAGAGCACATGGCGCAAGCTCACGAAAACCCCAAGATGGCGAACACCATGTGCTGCAGATGCTTGTCCCCCAAGATGGTGGACCCCACGTGACATGAGAGCCACCTGCCCAAGATGGTGGGCACCACGTGGTGCGGGAGCTGCCTGCTCAAGATGGCCCGCTGAAACATCCTGAGATGGCAGAGCCCGGGCAGCAGCCCGTGAAGGAGGAGATGCTGCGCTGGGCACACAGGAGAGCGGCTGGAGGGGGAGCAGGCATCGTTTGGGCTCCTAGAAGAACAACTCCCACCTTGCTACTTCCCTAATGTGGGAAATGTTACCACTGGAATGAAATACCTAACATTCTCATCCTAAAGCAACTTCTGACTCAGGGCTTGTTATCTCTTGAAACCACTTAGGGAGTTAATATAATTGTAATGTCCAGAGTCTATATTTATATACCTTCTGTGAAGGAAAATTAGCTAATTTAAGTATTGTCAAGTCATTTTTTGCTACTGTTAAAAATTAACTTTATATTTGTACTAAACAACTGTTTATTAGAGGAAATTAAGGTTATCTGTGTGATTGTAGTATAGTTCTGGATCCAGATAATATTAATACATAGAGTTTTTATGAAAGGATTAGGTTGTAAGATAATTGTTTAATGATACTCATACACATTCCTTTAGTTATATTAATAAAAGTTTGCTTATAGGTATTTTAGGGAAACCCTATCAGTCAAGGCTTAAGGCTCTGGCCAAGCCCCAGCCCTGGCTGACTGGGGATTATACCATCAGAGACCCAGGTGTTTCTACACTGAAAGTGTAATCAAGTCATTTTGACTTGCTAATTTGATTTTACAAAAGCTGGACCCCCTGTTTCTGAAGTAAATTTGAAAATCTTTTCCAGAAAAGGTTCTCCAACTCCTTGCTGCAAAATGGGGCTCCCCAGAGATGGCAGACCCTGGGTGATGGTAAAGCATTTAGGCAGTTATAAGTATTACCTTGTTGATTTTTGTTCAGCAGTGCTTGTTTTTTTAGATGTATTGTTTTACTGTTCATAATAAGAAAAGTGCATGTTATGCTAAACACCCTTCTGAATTCAATAGGTTAAATTATGTTTATGTTATAGTTGTTAAGACTAAAACCAGAGGTAAGTACTGATAACCTGTTCAGCTACCACAGCAAACAGAGCTTTTTTGCCTTGATGTAAACACACCTAAATGGTACTATACAGTGGAATGGGAATCAAAGACTGGAAAAATTATCAGCCTGGTTGCTCAGTGCTGTGTTCTTTCTGCATTTTCTGTTTCTGTGTCTAAAAGCAGAGATGCAAACGTAACAAATTAAATTCAGAATGCCCACAAATATGCATTTTAATTGACTAGTGCTTACCAGGTCAAGGCCTGCACGAGCATTGAAACCCTTTAAATAACTCTGTCTGATCCATCATTCACTGATGTTTATAATAATTTTTTTCATATTCACAGTGATCCTTTAAAAAATTATTGTACCCCAGCCTGACAGGCAA